>NW_020954610.1:23506980-23516369 GCF_900497805.2 Vombatus ursinus
CTTTCTTTCTTTCTTTCTTTCTTTCTTTCTTTCTTTCTTTCTTTCTTAACTCACATCAACTTGAGACCAGGAAATTTGTATGTAAGGAAGTGAGGATAGAAAAGGAGGTAAACACAAAATGTAGAACTGTTTCAATTATATATAGTCCTGTAACCAGAAGCCTTTGGTCAATGGAAAAATTAGCTTTGTTCTGTGATGGTAACATATAGTGCTTATGATTCCTCTTACTTAATTTTTTTCCAGAGGATTAATCACGTTTTTTTTTTCCCATACATTTCACTCACTGAAATATGAGGTTTTAAAATCCTATAAAAAACTTTCCCATTAAAGGAAACATTAAAGGAGAAATAATCCTACTGGATTCAGTAGAAAAGCATGGCATTTATCATGAATTAATCATTGAAGTGGATGGCGATGTGATTTAATAAGCTTTATTTAACCTGAATATCACATGGAAGATGCCAATAGTAAATTAGAATCTTACCAAATGTAGCCACCAACTTTGAGTCTATCTGCTTGAAATTAAAGCCAGTGGAGCTAAAGAAAAACAATTTCATTTCCACCATTAGTCCAATAAGTTCCATTAAAAATGTTTTCAATATGGTCACTTATAAGTTAAAAATTTTAATGGAGCATATCATTTGTTGAAACTTATGTGTGTGCACATGTGTGTAGATTTAAGGATTGGGGTAGGAAAGGAAATCAATGCAATAACTGTTATTCATATTCAGGGAGAAGTCCAATATAGCATAACCATTCCTTTAGGTCTGCCACTTTGCTATTAACAAATGTAATTATCATGAAGATTTATGATCATCTTGAAAGTAAACAATCAGGTAGGCTTACTAAATTTCATTTTATTTTATTTTTAAGATAGTATATTTCTATTGGTGACACATCTGCTCAATAATTTCAAAGAGCTTGACATTATGACAAAAAAAAATAGCATTTCAATGTTCATATCCCTGGAAAAATATAATCTTGTGAATTTAGTTCAACAATTTAAATATGAAATTACCCTTGGGGAAAATGCATTTTTATTTTGTTTCTTAAGAGGAAGCAGGGGATACTGGCTAAAGAGCCAGTCTTGGAGTGAAAGAGATATAAAGTTCAAGTTCTTCTTCTGAGACCTACTTGCTTTTTGAAATTGAACAATTATTTAACAACTCAAATATCATTACGAAAGATTCACTAATCTGTATCAGTAAAGGGAGCTTCCACAATGAGAACTGCCTATGTTGATGAATTCATCGGTACAGATTTATACCTATCCCCTACCCCCAAAGCATGGTCAACTAACTAACTATAAATGAATTTACTTCAATATTTTTCTAGTATAAATTTACTGAAGGACAACAATACATTTTGGATTTTAATAATAATAGTCAGCATTTATATAGCATCTACTATGTGCCAGGCACTATGCTAAGTGTTTTATATATATTAGAAGTCATTTGATCTTCATGTGGGAGGTAGGTGTTATTTCCATTTTACAATTGAAGAAATGAAAGCAGATGGAGGTTAAATGACTTGTCCAAGGTTACATAGCTGGTAAGTTTCTTAAATCATATTTAAAAAATTATTTTTTTCTGACTCCAAGGCTGACATCCACTGTAGTACCCAACCACCTCATTTTTTTGTTTATTGTTTGTCTTTAAGAAGATTAATTTTTCTTCTAGAAATCTAGGTTATCAACACAATCTTAATGAAGTTCCCTTTTTAAAACAAATGAGAGATTGGAATTATTGTACTTCAATTATTTTGGAAAAGTGAGGGAGGGTAATAAATGTATTTCCTTCAAAATACCTACAAGATCAACCTATCAAACAATTAAAAAACCTGGTCTTGGAAGAGATACTACCGAAAATCACCAAATCCTTTGGACTTTTAACTTAGCACTTAATTCTTAACTGCATTCCTATAATAATAACAATGCCTTCAGAAAGGAGTTCATTCTTTAATTGTGACTTAAATATGATACAATAAGGTAGGTTGTTGAACTAATTTTTGTTCCAGTTATTTGTGGGGCTGCCTTTCCTCATCTCTACATCAATAAATATTAGAACAAACTTTCAAAAAAATTTATTAGACCTATAAAATTCAGGTACTTAATACTATATTGTCCTATTGAAATTGGCAGTTATATTATACTCTATGGAAACAGTAAAAGAAAATAATAAATATATATTTGGAAATGGACTTATGGTATGGTCTGTTTTGAGAGATAAGGGAGATTCACTTCCCCTCTTAATCTTCAATTAAAAACATTAACAACAAATTAAGAAAAAAAATCCTTGGATTGGAAATCCATCTGAAATTAAGCAGCTATGTGGTTGCTATGGATAAAGCAATTCAATTAGAATACATTGCCCCAGTCTTTGTTTATTTATTTTGATCTTTGATAGGTATGATAGGTATTTCCTATTTGAAGAAACCCATTTTTAAATGATTGAAAAAGACTTGCTTTGTATTTTTATGTTGAAAGCTTGACACAGAAGTAAAGATGTTAACTAATAACTTGGAAGTAGATAAGATTACAAAATGAAAGTACTCACAGATGGGAAGAGGAGGAAGATGAACATTCAACAAAGACAGGGAAGGAGGACAGATAGGAGGAGAATAATAATAGCAAAGCCTCAAGGAAGCAAAAGGAAGATATAATATTTTAAAAGGTGGGGTGATCTACAGTATCATGAAATGATTAAGGGGAAAAGAACAGTCAGTCACCCAGTCAACAATCATTGATCAAGTGTATTGTCCTTACTGTTATGGATATGAAAAAGGAAGAAAGCAAGAGTTCCTGACCTCATGGATCATATATTATAATTTAGGGGCAGGGGGAACACTTAAATAATGAGTAAATATATAAAGCATAACTATGGGGAAAGAGTTCACTAGTTTCCATGATAAGTAAGTATTTAGTCACTTTAGAAAGAGAGCTTTTCCAACAAAGTAGTAGAGTTAGAAATAAATTTATAAGATTAGCTTCAGCATCTAAAGCACTACTTTGACTTGGTTGGCTTGCCTGTCCATAAGTACCAGTGTTACAATGCTACAAAATTCATTAAATTTCTATGTATTTAATTCCCAAGACAAATTCAGGCATGATATGACTACAACTACAAAACATTTGTCATAGGTTGTTTGAGGAAAGACTTACTTTTATATGTTGCCATTTGGAGAGAAGAATCGTGCAACTTCACAACTAATAAGGTATAGAGTTTGAGGTCTGAGCACACTCACTTGTAAATCACTCCAATCTAAGTCTGCCACTTAAGTCATTCCTGTATTTTTGGATTTTAAACTAGAAGGCTTTAGAGTGATCTAAGGATTATTTTGGGATAATTTATTTCTCATTAATAAACTTGCAACCTCTTTCCCATTAATCAACTAATTATCTCAAGCTCCCACTCCAGTTAATATAAAACTAATTATTAAACAAACTAGAAAAACTCATTTTCTGATAGTTTTTATCCTTATTATTCTATAATTAAACATGTATTAAAATTACTACATATGTATAATTTATTAACAAGAAAAATAATAAACATAAAGTTAGATATAACCATTTATAATGGTTTCATTATGAACAATGTCACAGAATAAATCACCTCAAACCCTCACAGTACCAGTGCATGATTCTTCTTTATTTTACTAGAAACACAATCTAATTAAGCTCAGGTTAGATAATGATGAAAAATTCATAAAACATCTACTTCATATTTCTCCTCAGGGCTAAACTTTTGTCTTTTTCTCCTCTTCAATAACCACAGTCTTTTAAAAATGCATTGCACCTACTAACTCCCAACAAACTACTCATGCAATTCTTTTTATAAAATTACTTTATAAAACCATATTGAAAATAGTTCCATTAAGGATAAATTTTTCTTTTCACTTTCATCGTATCTTGAACATGGATTCTTCGTAGATTCTCATGGATCATATAAAATGTTACATAAATTCTGACATCAAAGGGGGTGCTACTTCCTATCAAGATATTCTCCTCAAGTGACATTTTAAACTGACAACTTGTGGTTTTCTTCCTCAACATTCTTTTTCATCTACTCTCTTAAAGAGATAACAAAAGTTTCCCTGAGCTCTGTTGGAGAGGATATTTTTAAGCAAAAGTTTCACACGCATTCCAAAAATAAAGAATAAATGGGAAAATATTTATTTTCTGTGGTCCCATCAGTAGAATGAAATAAAAATAGAAGTTTCTAGCTTACCAGTTTAGCGTCATGCTAATCAAACTGCCAATGGGATAATGTGTGGAGATAGAGAAAATACTACAAAATCCATATAAAATATCAAGGAAATAATGGAGGAAAGGGTGTGGAATGGGTGGAGGCTAGCATTATCGGGCTGAAAAATATATTATAAAGCAGTAACCCACAAAAGTATCTAAACCATTAATAGTGTTTGGGTAACTTCAAGGATACCAACAAAAGGTATAATAAATAACTAGGAGGTACCCCACGGAACTGTAGTACTGATGCAGTCACTGAAGCTGCCACAAAGAAGCCGATCCTGTTCCAGGGCCATGAGAGATCCATCACGCAGATCAAGTGCAACCGCAAAGGAGACCTGTTCTTTACTGTGGCCAAGGACTCTATTGTCAATGTATGGTACTCAATAAATGGAGAGAGGCTGTGCACCTACACTGGGCACACTGGGCACACTGGAGCTGTGTGGTGTGTGGACGCTGACTGGGACACCAAATGTCCTCACTGGCTCTGCAGACAACAGCTGCCCCCTCTGAGATTGTAAGACAGGGAAGCAGCTGGCTCTGCTGAAGACCAACTCAGCTGTCCGTACATGTGGATTTGACTTTGGAGGCAACATTATCATGTTCTCCACAGACAAGCAGATGGGGTACCAGTGCTTTGTCAGTTTCTTTGATCTCGGGGACCCCAGTCATATCGATAGCAATGAACCATACATGAAGATCCCCTGTAATGCTGATGCATTACATGAGTGCTGTGTGGGCACCCTTGGAGGAGTGTATCATTGCTGGCCATGAAAATGGGGAGCTCAATAAGTACAGTGCTAAGTCTAGAGAAGTGATGGTGAATGTCAAGGAGCACTCAAGGCAGATTAATGACATTCAGACATCCCGATACATGACAATGTTTGTCACCACTTCTAAGGACAATACAGCCAAGCTCTTCAACTCCATGACATTTTAGCAGCAAAAAAAAAAAAAACAAAAAAAACCAGAACAAAAAAAAAAAAGCAAACCATTCAGAATGGAGTGACTTGTCAACTCAGCTGCGTTTTCCTCCATATATGACCATGTAGCCCTGGGCAGTGGGTAGGAAGCCAAGGATATAACTACAACGCCCACCAGAATTGGCAAGTTTGAGGCCAGGTTCTTCCACTTTACTTTGAAGAAGAGTTTGGAAGAGTCAAGGGTCACTTTGGCCCCATCAACAGTGTTGCTTTGCATCCTGATGGCAAGAGTTACGACAGTGATGGGGAGGATGGCTATGTCCAAATTCACTACTTCAATCCACAATACTTTGAGTTTGAGTTTGAGGCATGAGGATTCAGAACTGGAGTATCCTGAACCTCTTGCTGTCTGATTAGTGAGTTGTAGACACTAAAAAATAAACCAAATGGAATATGAAAAAAAGAAATAATTAGATAGATGAGAAAGAGAGATTTCCCTCTATCTCTATTTATCTATAGATAGATAAAGGTCTTTCCAATCATGGCTTTCTTTATATAGAAATAGAGATCTATATAGAGATAGATCATCTATTTGATGATCTCTATCTCTATCATTTATCTATCTATCCATCTATCTATCTAACTAGAACCTCAAACAATATGTGCTAGGAAGACTTTTCAAATCTATAGATGAGAGGATGTAAAAATAGAAAGTAGAGGATTACAGAAGAAAAATGGACAATGTTGATTACCTAAAATTTTAAAAGTTTTGCAGAAAATAGATGCAGATAAAATTAGAAAAGAAACAGATAACTGGCAAAAATATTTGTAGCAAATTTCTCTGATTAGGGTCTAATTTCTAAGACATAAATAATTTTCATTCAAATTTATAAAAAATAAGAACCATCCAATTTTTAAATAGTCAAAAGATATGAATAGGTCATTATTAAAGGAAGAAAGCCAAGATATATGAAAAAATGTTTCAATTTCATAATTATTACAGAAATTAGAATTAAAGTTACTATGAGGGTCCACCTGAGGTTTATTAGATTGGCAAGTCTACAAAAAAGACAAATGATAGGTGTTGGAGAGGCTGTGAGAAAAGAGGCACATCAGTGCACTGTGGAACTGTTTACATCTAGCTAGTCTAGAAAGTAATTTATAACTATGCCTCCCAAATCACTGAATTGTGCACATCCCTGGATCCAGTGACACCACTACAAGGTTATATATACCCAAAAAGACTGAAGAAAGAGGGAGAGGAACCACATATACAAACATTTATTTTGTTGTTATTGTTGATTCATTTCAGTAAGGTCCAAGAGGGTTTTCTTGGAAAAGGTACTGAAGTGGTTTGCCATTTCTTTCTCTAGTTGATTTTACAAATGATGAAACTGAAGTCAACAAGACTAAGTGACTTGCCCAGTGTCATACATCTAGTAAGTCTCTGAGGTCAGATTTGAATTCATGAAGATGAGTCTTGTTGACTCCAGGCCCAGCACTCTATGTACTATGCCACCTAGTTGCCCCTAGTATAAATGATCACCCTGAAAGTTTTACTTCCAGCTTTTGTGAGTTGGTTCAAACTGGATTCAGCACACCACTGAGGGTACTCATCTATTGGGAAATTTCTAAACAACATATAAAGACAATCAAATACTATTGTGCTATAAGAAATGAAGAAGGGGATAATTTCAGCAAAATATGGTAAGGCACACATTAGATGATGTAAAGTTAAAAGCGAACCAGGAGAAAAATGCATACCCTAAGAGTAACATTGTTAAGATAAACAATATTGACAAAATTAAGAACTAATCAGCACAGTAGCCAATCATGATGCTGGAGGACTCATGATGAAACCATGCTATCCTCCTTCTGATAGATGAAGGAATCAGGGTGTAGACTGAGACATTCTCTGTACATAGCCAATTCAAGAATTTGTTGTGTCTGACTATGCATATTTTTTATATATTTGTTTTCTTTCTTACCTTTTTTTTCTCTCAATGGGCAAGATAGAGGTATAAGGAAGAGATAAAAGGTATAAGGAATAGATCTTTTGACCATTGAAAAGAATAATTTAATTTCAAAATGAATAATGTGTCATTAGTAAATATTACCAGTATTTTCAGGGCTAGTACACAAGGGCTATAACTATAGACTTAGAAGTGAAGAAGTAGAGGCACTAATTCTCCCAAAAGAGGACAGAAAAACTACATATAATGTTTATTGGGTTTTTTAAAAATTCATTGTGAAAAAATACAGTACAACTGTATTTTGCCCTTTTATTAGTGACTCAATACAAAGAGCTCTGATATACTTGAAAAAACTTTCATCCTTCTCTTGCCCCATGTCCCCATCTAGAAAGCCTATTTGCACTGTTGAAGCAGGCATATTTGTATACACCCACACATACATGTGCACATACATCATACTACTGTCCTATTCTACCCTTTTGTATTTGGGTCATCTAAGTTATAAGGGGAAAAGTTCAAATTGCAAGGATTTCATAATCTATGGTCAATGAGCTGTGAAAAAATATTTTGATAATTGATTTCCTTTTTAATCCTTTGTATTTTATTTTGTGCTTTTAAACACATTATTCTGAAGAGTCTAAAAGTTTTGTTTTACCTGACTGCCAAAGGAGTCCAAGATGCACGCATGTACACACACACACACACACACACACACTCAAGATGTTACAAACCCCTACATTAGTCAGACAGGTTATATCCATACCACAAGACTCTATAGTAGGTTTGTCATTACACAAACCAAGATATTTAAGAAATACCTAAAGTAAATATCATATGCAGAACCCTTTATGAGATGGTTGTATTAACTGTTTCTCAGGTCTAGCATTACCTTCCCTCCTTTATTCATCCTAATGTATACCTGTTAGGGAAAATCTCATCGATCACAGAATTGGTCAGAATATCATATTTCCTAAGCATACATATCTACTGAAAAGGTCAATGAGCAGTTTGAAAAATAAAGGACTCCAACCCAGTAAAGAAAATAAATTATCATTAATTCTGATTACTAGCAAGTCAAAGGCTTCCCTAATCTAAACCTGTCATCAGAATATTACTTCAGAATAGAGAAGTCAGAAATCACAGCATCCTTGCCAGTCTCTTCATTTTATAAACTTCAATCTTCTTTCCAGCAAGCAATGTTTTTGTATTATTGCACAACAAATATGGGTGAAACATCTATCAAGGATTCAAAAAAGTAAAACTAGAATGGCTGAGGGGAAAAGTGGATTATGGTCACAGGGAAAATACCTGAGGTGTTAGGTAGCATCAAGTAAATAAATACAAGGAATAAAGCAATTTCCAGCAGCACAAATTGTTGGTCTATGTCTATCCTGTTAGCAGTACAGAGAAATTCCAGTTGAGTAAACTTGCTCAACCAATTCAAATCAAACAGCAATCTATTACTTATATTTTTAGAACTGGGATTCTTTTTTGTGTCATGGATCACATTGGTAGTCTTGGAGTTTATGGACTGCTTCAAATGCTATCAAATAAAATACATGGGTTAAAAATGAAATTAATCATTTTGAAATAGAGCCTGGTATGATGGTGGTACATTTCTGTAAGGCTCAAACTTTTGAATTACTTGAGCTGAAGCGTGTGGACTTTAGTGGGCTAAAGCCAATCAGGGCATTCACCATGAGTCTGGTATCAAAACTTCTGTGCCAAACAGTGGTGAGGTCAAGCCTGTAAGAGACTGCAACATTTCCAACCTAGGTAAGATAAGTAGACTCAGTCTCAAAAAAAAAGTAAACCAAAATCTATCATCTATCTAGCTATATATTTAAGCCACTTATAGACTCCAGTTTAAGAACCCATATTAAAGAGTACAATTTTTGAGAAATTAAGGGCTTTGATAATTAAGGGCACAATCATTGTGTATCAGAGGTAGGACCTGAACCAACTTTTTCCTTCTTTTGCAGCCAGCTCTCTATTACACCACACTGTCTCTCAGCTAGCTATGCATGTAGACATGCATGCATATGTGTGTGTGTACATATATATACAGATGAGCAACTGTGGCAAACAGGGTTAAGTGACTTGCCCAGGGTCACATAGCTAGTAAGTGTCTCAGGTCAAATTTGAACTCACAAAGATCAATCGTCCTGATTCTAAGCCCAGTGCTCTATCCACTGTGCCACCTCTCTCTCTCTCTCTCTCTCTCTCTCTCTCTCTCTCTCTCTCTCT
>NW_020954610.1:23516379-23579592 GCF_900497805.2 Vombatus ursinus
CTCTCTCTCTCTCTCTCTCTCTCTCTCTCTCTCTCTCTCTCTCTCTTTCTCTGTGTGTGTGTTTGTGTGTGTGTGTGTGTGTGTGTGTGTTTGAAATACAATTTCACAGGGTAAGTCTAGCTTGGCACCAAAAACCTGAAAGGCTAAAGAATTTTTAAATGTTTATTGAAACCCCAATGTCTTATTAAGGCATCTGGGTAGGGAAGAACTTCTTGGAGATTTTGATGGCTTTACTATATGGTAACTACAAAAATTCGAGGATGAATCATGTAAAAAGAATTGGAAAGTACCTCATAAGTCATAGAACAGGATCTTTCCATGATATCCCTGACAAGTAGTCATCTAACTCCTGATTAAAGACCTCTAGTTACAGAAAACTCACTATTTCCAAAAATAGTACATTGAATTTGGGACAGTTCTAATTGCTAAGATGTTTTATATTTCCTTGTATCAATTTCTTTTCTGAAATATGCACTCCTCTTAGTTTTCCCTGTTAGGCCAAATAAAAACATAAAATCCCTATTCCACATGACAGCCCTTCGAACAATTGATGACATTTTTTTCCCAGGAAATTTTTCCCAGAAAATTTTTTTTCCCCAGGAAACTTCCCTAGTTACTTCAGCTTATTTTCATGTGGTATGGTTTACAGTCTCTGCACCATACTAGTGTTGATCCTCCTTGATTTCTCTGTGGAATTTGATGACCATCTTTTTCTCGTGGATATTGTCTTCTCCCTAGATTTTCTTGACATAGTTCTCTTTAGATCTCTTTCTACCCACTCTTGTTTGTATCTATTAGTCCATTGTCATCATTCCTGGACTTACTCACTTTACATGAAAGTACAATAGGGTTATATTCTGGGTTTCTGGGCTCTCTTTCTTTCTCAAACTCTCATGGATTTGAATACATTTACAATTGGATATCTCAGTGCATCTCAAACTCAATATCTTCAAAATATAAGCCATTATCTTACACTCCCAAACTCTCACTTATCCTAATTTCTCTATTTCTATTCTAGTCATCCAGGTTCACAACATTTATATCTTTCCTATCCTTCACTTTCCACATCCAATCACAGAACCAAAGGATTTGAGAGTGTGAAAAGGCACTAGCAGTAATATTGTTCAGCTCATACACCAAAAGAATCCCTGCATTAAAATAACTTGAGAGTTTCTATCCAATGGTTTGAAAACTTCCAAGGAGGGAGAACTCCTGAAATCTCCAGGAAACCAATTTCACTTTGGGAAAGCTATAATTGTGGTAAGGTTTATCCTGATATCCAAACTAAGTTGGTCTTTTAGCAGTCATGCATCTGGGGCCAAATTGAACAAGTCTGGTGCCTTCTCCAAAAGATATCCCTTCAAAAATTTGAAGAGAGCAATTATATCCTCCTTGAATGTGTTTTTCCCCAGATGAAACAGTGAATTCATCTCTTTCTCATATAGCATGAATTCAAGGCTATCAATCATGCTGCTTACTGTCCTCTGAAAACTCTTCAGTTTGTCAATATCCTTCTTAAACTTTTTTTTTCCCTCAGAACTGAACAAAATACTCCACATGAATCTGACAATGGAAGATTATATAGTAGGATTATCACCTTACTATTTCTGGAAGTTATGTTCATCCTAATGTGGTTTAAGTTTGAATTAGTTTTTTTCTTTTTTGGCTATCATATTTTACTTATGATTCACACTGAGTACACCAAAAACAGGTATTTTCTCCATAACTGTGGTTTATCCATGTTTCCCCACCTTACTCTCTATGCAAACAACTGTTGCCCCAGTCCAGAAAATCTCTCACTGAGACTTCTGCAACAGCCTTCTGAGTGATTTCCTTGCATGTAATATCTCTCATTTCTAACCTATCTTCCATAGAGTTTCTAAGCTGATAGATTAAAAATGTATCCATGTCACTTCTCTGCTCAAGGAGACCCATTGTCACATTCTTGACTCTAGGATAAAATGCTGATTCTTTAGTTCGATATTTATACTTTTCACAATCTTGCTCCAGTCTACTTTTCTATTTTATTTCACATAATCCCCTTTCATGTACTTTATATTTTAACCACACTAGACTACTTATTGTTCCCCATAAACAAAACTGCATTTTCTATATGTGTACCTTTGCTAATGCACTCCATCTACACTTCTTGTTTTGCACTAATTTCTTTCAAATCTCAGCTCAGGTTGTACCTCCTATAGAAGATTTGTTCAGATTTCTCAGTTCCTAGCGTTCACTTTGCTGATATTATTTAGTATTTACTTTAAAGATTTATTTATATGTATGTTATTTTCCTCAGATAGGATGTAAGCTCCTTGAGAGCAGAGACTGTTTCACTTCAGTCTTCATATCTCCAACACCTAGTATGAGACCTGAGATATTAGAGATACTTAATAAATTGTTGAATGGTTACCCTCCTCTGGATATGTTCCATCTTTTTAATTCTTCCTAAGGTATATAACAGAGAACCAAACACAATTTTGTAATGTGGCATGATCTGGGTAAAATACAATAAGACTATCATTTATTTTGGATATCGTGAGTCTAGAAATATATCCTAAGATCCTATTAGTCTGTTTGACTGTAATAGAACACTATGAGCTTTCATTGAGTTTTCTGTTTACTAAAACTTCTAAGTCTTTTTGATGCTATAAAGTTATTTCTCCCTGATCTTGTGCTTTTTCACTTGATTTTTTTAAAAATACTTTTCATATTATACTCATCCATATTTCACACATGGCTATGTTAAATAGCCCTTGAAGCTTTTTATAATTCAATGATTCATTCTGTGATTTTTTGATGACAGATGTAGCACAAAAGTGACACAGTTTCCTTTTGCAATGAAACCTAGAAAGAGATGCCTAAATTATTATATAAAAATTAAGGATATGTATAAATGTGGATGAATTAATTATAGCCTACATTCAGATTTCATATTAGATTTGACTCATTGTTCTAGACTGTTGAGATCTTTGTGGATTCTGTTTCTACTGCTATAATTGGCAAAAACAAAGTTGCTTACCCACATTTCCCACTTCTAATATGGGACAAACATTTTTGCATTTTACAACCACTTCTCCAGGTAATTTTTGTTGTTGTTGTTACATAGCTTGGCTTCATTTCTGAACAATGTAAGTTTTTGTTTGTTTGTTTTTTGATTTTTGCAAGAAGCAAAACTCCCTTGGACTATCTGTAAGCCTATTTTGTACATAATATAAAGGAGTAAGACTTTATTTTTATTATTAAATTTTATTTTTAATTTATGGAATAAAACAAGCATTTCCATAACATAGTATAATAAAAAGATGATTGCATATGAAACTGCAAATCTACTATGCACAACTTGCTGTCCCTTTCAATTACATATTAAATCATTATGTAAATTTATTTTTTTCTTCTCTCCTGCCCCAGAGCTGGCTACCATTAGACACAAATAGGTAGGTATATGTAGGTATGTATATACATAAATATATGAATACATATCCACATATATGTATATATATACACATAAATACATACAAATATGTGTAAAATTATTCTATACATACTTCTATTTTTCAGTTCTTTCTCTGCATGCAGATAGTGCCTTTTCTTCATTTACAATTAATTTGGATATTTATAATAGTCAAAATAACTTATTTGCTCAAAGTTGTTCTTAAAATAATATTGGTGCTACTGTATACAATGTTCTCTTGGCTCCGCTCATTTTGTTTTTTGTTTTTTTTATGCTTTAGAAAAATCACTTTATTTTTTTAAATTTTTAAATTTTTGTTTTCAACATTTCCTTCCACAAGATTTTGAGTTCCAAATTTTCACCCTATCTTGCCCCTTCCCCCACCCAAGATGGCATGCATTCTAAATGCCCTTTCCCCTAGTCTGCCTTCCCTTCTAACTCTCCCCCTCCTTCTCTTATCCCCTTCCCCTTCAATTTTCCTGTAGGGCAGCATGGATTTCTGTACCTCATTTTCTGTATTTATTATTTCCCAGTTGCATGTGAAAACATTTTTTTTAAACGTGTTTTTAAAACTTTGTGTTCCAAATTTTCTCCCTTCCTCTCTCCTCACCCACCCTCATTGAAAAGGCAAGCAACTCAATATAGGTTATACATGTGCAGTTATGCAAAACACTTCCATAGTAGACATGCTGTGAAAAACTAACTCTATTTCCCTTAATCCTATCCTGCCCTCCCCCATTTATTCTATTCTTTCTTTTGACCCTGTCCCTCCTCAGTAGTATTTGTCTCTGATTACTCCCTTTCCCAATCTGTCCTCCTCTCTATCATTCCCCTACTCTCTTGTCCCCTTCCCCCCCTATTTTCCTGTAGGGTAAGACAGATTTCCATACCCAATTGAGTGTGTATGTTATTCACTCCTTAAGTCAAATCCTATGAGAATAAGATTCACTCATTCTCTCTCACCTTCCCCCATTTCCCCTCCACTGTAAAAGCCTTTTCTTTTCTGGTTTTTTTTGTGGGATAATTTATCCCGTTCTAACTCTCCCTTTCTCCTCCTAGTATATTCCTCTCTCACCCCTTAATTTTATTCTCCAGATACGACCCCTTCATTTTCAACTCACCCTGTGCCCTCTATCTATCTATCTATCTATATCTATATATATGTACATAGAATTTTTCCCCTCCAACTACCCTAATACTGACAAAGGTCTCATGAGATACAAATATCATCTTTCCATGCAGGAATGTGAACAGTTCAACCATAATAAGTCTCTTATGATTTTCTCTTTCCTGTTTACCTCTTCATGTTCCACTCAAGTCTTGTATTTGAAAATCAAATTTTCTATTCAACTCTGGTCTTTTCATCAAGAATGTTTGAAAGTCCTCTATTTCACTGAATGACCATTTTTTCCCCTGCAGGATTATACTCAGTTTTGCTGGGTAGGTGATTCTTGGTTGTAATCCTATCTCCTTTGCTCTGTGGAATATTATATTCCATGCCCTGCAGTCCCTTAATGTAGAAGCAGCTAAATCTTGTGTTATCTTGATTGTGTTTCCACAATACTTGAATTGTTTCTTTCTGGCTGCTTGTAATATTTTCTCCTTGACCTGGGAACTCTGGAATTTGGCTACAATATTCCTAGGAGTTTTCCTTTGGGGATCTCTTTCAGGAGGAGATCGATGGATTCTTTCCATTTCTATTTTGCCCTCTGGTTCTAAAATATCAGGGCAGCTTTCCTTGATAATTTCTTGAAAGATGATGTCTAGGCTCTTTTTTTGATCCTGGCTTTCAGATAGTCCAATAATTTTTAAATTTTCTCTCCTGGATCTATTTTCCAGGTCAGTTGTTTTTCCAATGAGATATTTCACATTGTTTTCTAATTTCTCATTCTTTTGGATTTGTTTTACAGTGTCTTGATTTCTCATAAAGTCACTAGCTTCCAATTGCTCTATTCTAATTTTTAAGGAATTATTTTCTTCAGTAAGCTTTTGGACTTCCTTTTCCATTTGGCCAATTTTGCTTTTTAAGGCATTCTTCTCCTTATTGGCTTTTTGGACCTCTTTTGCCATTTGGGTTAGGCTATTTTTTAAGGTGTTGTTTTCTTCAGTATTTTGGGGGTCTCCTTTAGCAAGCTGTTGACTAGTTTTTCATGATTCTTTTGCATCACTCTCAGTTTTTCCTCTACTTCTTACTTGCTTCTCAAAATCCCTTTTGAGCTCATCTAAGTCCTGGGACTGATTCATATTTTTCTTTCATATTTTGTTCTTCATTATTTCATACAAGTGTTTCTATGTTTCTCTAAAATCATTGAGGTCATCATTTCTTATAGTGCAGTAGTATTCCATTATAATCATTTGGCAAATGGAGAAGTTTTGAATGCTGTTGATAAGTTCACTAACTTTGGTAGTGTACTTTCCAAGGATGTATACACTGATAATGAGGTTGACCCACACGAAGCCAGAGCCAGCTCAGTGTTTGGGAGTCTCTGAAGAAAAGTGTGGGAGAGAAGTGGTATTAGGCTGACTACCAAACTGAAGGTCTACAGAGCCATTGTGCTCACATTATTGTTGTATGCCCATGAAACATGGACAGTATACCAGAGACATGGCAGGAAACTGAATCACTTTCATTTGAATTTTCTCAGGAAGATTCTGTAGATCACCTGGCAGGATAAGATATGAGACATTGAGCTCCTTTCTCAAACTAAACTGCCAAGCATTAAAACTCTGCTTCAAAGAGCACAAGTCCAATGGGTTGGCCATGTTGTGGAAATACTAAAAATACACTTGCCAAAAAGACTATTTTATGGAGAACTCACACACAGCAAGTGTTCACATGGTGGTCAGAAGTTATACAAGGACACTCAAGGTTTCCTTTAAGAATTTTGGAATTGGTTGAGAGACATGGGAGACACTGGCACAAGACTGCTCAACATGGTGTGCCTTCATCAAAGAAGGTGCTATGTTCTATGAACAAAGCAGAATTGAAGTAGCAAGAAAGAAACACAAGATGCACAAATTTAGAGAATTCACTCCAAATGGTCACATGGACTATTTGTGCCCAACCTTTGGTAGAACATTCTGAGCTCAATCAGCCAACAGTCAAACACACTGTAACTAGACTTTAGCATAGTGATATCATTTTGATCCTATTGGAGAATAAAGGACAACAAACAATACCAGTTTCTTTAGTCATTCCCCAATTGATGGGCATACGTAATTTCTAGTTCTTTGCCACCACAAAGAGGGTTGCTATAAACATTTTAGAACTTATAGGTTCTTTGTCCTTTTCCTAATTATCTTCAGAAACAGACCAAGCAGTGGTATTGCTAGATCAAAGGGCATATGTAGTTTAATAATTCTTTGGATGTAATTCCAGATTATTCTACAAAATAGTTGGATCAATTCATAATTCCACTGAGTGTCCAAATTTTTCCACTTCCCTTCCAACATTTGTCACTTTCCCCTTCTATCATTTTAACCAGTCTGGTAAGTGTAAGATGATATCTCAAGGTTGTTTTATTTGCATTTCTCTAATCAATAATGATTTAGAGCATTTTTCCATATGAATATAAATTATTTTGATTTCATCAGAAAACTGCCTGTTCACATCACTTGACCATTTTTCTATAGCAAAATAACATATTCTTATAGATTAGACAAAGTTCTTTATATATTTTAGATATGAGACTTTTATCTGATAAACTATAAAATTTCCCCCAATTTAATTTTTTCCTTATGATCTTGGTTACTTTTGTTTTATTTGTACAAAAACTTTTCAATTTAATGTAATCAAAATTATCCATTTTATGCCTAACTTTGCTCTTTATCTCTTGTTTATTTATAAACTATTCACCTATCCATAAGTAATATGTTCAGTGTTCTTCTAATTTTCTTGTAAAATCTCTCTTTATGTCTAGGTCGTGTATTTATTTTGACCTTTTCTTAGTAAATGGTACAAGATATTGGTCTTTCCAGTTCTCCCAACAATTTTTATCAAATAATCAACTTTTATGTCAAAATCTTGTCTTTACACTTGTCACATGTGATATTATGCTTAAGTTGTATGAATACTCTATTCCACTGATGCACCTTTCTATTTCTTAGCCAGTGCCAGATAGTTTTGATAATTACTGCCTTATAACATAGTTTAAGATCTGGTACTACTAAACCTCCTTCCTTTACATTTTTTTTTCATTATTTCCTTTGATATTCTTGATTCTTCCAAATGAATTTTGTTATTATTATTTACTAATTCAGTAAAAAAATATTCACTAATGAAATTGTTCTTTCTCTGTTTTTATCATTCCTGGTTTAGGTATCAGTATCATATTTGTTTCATAAGAGGAGTTTGATAGGATCCTTTCTTTACCTATCATTTTAAATAATTAGTATTGGAATTAGTTGATCTTCAAGTGCTTTATAGAATTCACTTGAAAATCCTTCTGGTCCTGGTGCTTTTCTCTTAGGCAACTCATTTTGGCTGGTTCAATGTCTTTTTCTAAAATAGCTCTACTTAGATATTCTATTTCCTCTTCTGCTCATCTAGCCAGTTTATATTTTTTTGTAAATATTCTTCCATTTCACTTAAATGGTTAAATTTGTTGGAATATAATTGGGCAAAATGACTCCTTATAATTGCTTTAATTTCATCTTTGTTAGTGGTATCTTCATCTTTTCATTTTTGATATTAGTAATTTGATTTTATCTTTTTTATTCAAATTGTTTCTCTATTTTATGTTTCTTTCATAAAACCAACTCCAAGTTTCATTTATGAATTCAATGATTTTTACTCTCAATTTTATTAATCTAACCTTTACTTTTTTTTTAGGATTTCCAATTTAGTGTTTAATTGGGGATTTTTAACTTGTTCTTTTTCCAGTTTTTTTTTCAAATGCACACTTAATTCATTAGTCTGCTCTTTTTCCATTTTGTTGATGTAAGCATTTAGATATTATAAATAGTTCCCTCTCAATGTTATCATTCTCTTTAAAGAAATTATTGTTCCTACCATTTGTTCTTTAACCCAATCATTCTTTAAAATTAGGCTGTTTAATCTCTAATTAGTTTTAATATGTTTCCTTGGTCTCTTATTAAATATAATTTTATTTCATTAAGATCTAAAATGATACTTTTAAAATATGTCTGCCTTTCTGTTTTTAACTATAAAATTTTTATGTACTAATATTTGGTCAATCTTTGTAAAGTTACCATGAACTGCTAAGAAAAAAGGTGTATTTTTTTTCTATTTCCATTCAGTTCTCTCCAGATGTTTATCATATCTATTAATTTCCTTACCTTCTTATTTATTTTTTTGTTAGATTTATCAAGTTCTAAGAGGAGAAGATTAAAATCCCCACATATTATAGTACTACTATCCATCTCTACCTGTAACTGATTTAACTTTTCTTTTAAAAATTTAATATTTGATGCATATAAGTTCAGTATTGATATTGCTTGATTGTCTATGGTACTTTATTTATCAAAAATGTAGTTACTCTGCTTATCTCTTTTAATTAAATATATTTTAGCCATAACTTTGTCTGCAATCATAATTGTTCCCCCTGCCTTTTTTGCATCAACTGAAGCATGAAAATTCTCTTCCAACCCTCCATTTTAACTTTGTGTATATCTCTCATTCTCAAATGTGTTTCTTGTAATTGTTGGATTCTGATTTTTAACCCATTCTGCTATGTTTCCATTTTATGGGTGAGTTCATCCCATTCACATTAAAAATCATAATTACTATTTGTGGATTTCCTTCTGTCTTATTTTTACTCTCTATTTTCCTTCTCTGTCTTTTCACCCTATCCCTGTTATCTTATTTTCTCCCTTTACACTCTTATTCTTTATTTTACCCATCCCTCTAAAATTCCCTCCCTTTTTTATTCAGCCACCTTCCTAATTTTAATTTATACCACCTTCTAAAAGTCCCTTCCCTACTCTATCTCCCAGTTTTCTCACTTCTCTAGAAGTTCAGAAGACTTCTAAACTTCCTCAGATGTATACATTGTTTCCTCTTCAATACAGGTAGGAATAAGGCTCTAATATTACCAACTCTCCACCCCCACCTGCTTCCTCCATATTAGTTCTTCCTTTCACACCCCATTTTTATAACATAATCCCTCCTGTTTATGTTTTCCTATCCAATTTTGGTTTTTTTTTTCAGAATCACTTCATCATACAAAACTCAACCCCAACCTTTCTTTCAAACTACCTTAGTAATGATAACGGTTTTAAGAATACTAATAATAATAATAAGTAATAATTGTTAATATTTTCATATGTAATAATCAAACATTTAACTTTAATGAGTGCCTTATAATTGGTCTTTAGTGATTTCCTTATTTTTCTTCTGAATTTTTTATATGGAATTTTCCTTTTGGTTCTGGTCTTTTTGTTACAAATACTTGAAAGTCTTTCAGCACATCAAATGTCCATTTTTTCCCATTCAGGTTTATACTCAACTTTGTGGATAAGTTATTCTTGGATGCAATGCCAGCTCCTTTGTTCTTTGAAATATAGTGCTCCAATAACTATGGTCTTTTAGTGTAGAAACTGCTGGGTCTTGTGAAATCATGATTGTTTTCTCACAGTATTGAAATCATTTTTTTTCTTGTTGCTTACAATATTTTCTCCTTTAACCTGAGAATTTTGAAACTTGTCTATGACATTCCTATAAGTTTTCTTCCTAGAATTTTTGGGTGGTGATTGGTGGATTCTTTCTATTTTTCCTTTACCTTCTTGTTCTAGAACTTCCAGACAATTTTCCTTAATAATTTCTTGTAAAATTATATCCAGATTGTTTCTTTGATCATAGTTTTCAGGTAGTCTGACAATTCTTATATTGTCTGTCCTTGATCTGTTCTCTAGATCAGTTGTTTTTCTAATAATATGTTTCAGATTTTCTTCTATTTTTTCTATTTTTACTACATCTTGGTATCTTATAATGTAATTCAATTATGCTTGCCCAATTCTAGTTTTCAAGGAGTTCTATTCTTCTTTTTTATATCTTTTTTTTCTAACTGGTTAACTTTCTTTTCATAATTTTTTGATTGCTTTTATTTCTTTTTCTAATTTGCTCTCATTCCTTCTTATTTGATTTTTGAATTCCTTTTATAATTTTCTTGAATTGCTTTTATATTTTTTTCTCTAATGATTTCTTGTTCTCTCTTATTTGATTTTTGAAGATCTGTTGCACTGGGCTGGGGAAGGACCACAGTTCAGCATGCGACCCACAGGCAAAGACCAGGCCTCAAAGAAGCTGGAGCAGGCTTCAAGGGACTGAATCACTGGCAGCTGTGGTAGTTTCCAGACTTCTCAACCCACAAACACCAAAGACAACTTAGAAGGTCAGTAGGAAGGCTCTGTCAGACCTCAGTGAGAGAGGAGCTCGGTCTGGCCCCAGTCCTGGTGAAGCCCCAGGGTGGCAGTTGCTTCTGGAGCTTTCAGCCCACACATAGAAGGAGCATCAAGTGGCTGATCAGAGGGGGATGGCAGGGATCTGTGTCCTGATGCTAAGGCAAGATTCTGTTGCTTGGATCTGGTTCTCAGTTCTCAGTGGCTATCCTGGGGCATGGAGGAGCGCTGGCATGGTGGAGCTTGTGGTGGCAGTGGAGAGAAAATCTTCCTCACAGTTCCAAGGCAGAGAAGAGTGCTTGTGGTCACCTATAGACCAGAGCACTGGCCAGGAAAGGAGTAAACACCTTGCCTTTGATCGTACCAACTTAGAAGAAGGGAAAATTTACAGGTCCCTAGAAGTATCTCTGAAAATTGCTGTACAAAACCCATGAAGCTTGGGAAACTACAATCTCCACACTGGAAGTAGACCTCTAACTTAACAAAGAATTTAAAAGTCACATAATTGGCTGGGATTATGAGTAAACAGCACAAAAAAAAAGTCAGACCATAGAATCATCTTTGGTGAAGAAAAAAGATCAAAACATAAAACCAGAAGAAAACAACAAAGTCAAAGTTCCTACATGCAAAGACTCCAAGAAAAACATGAATCAGTCCCAGGCCATGGAAGAGCTCAGAAAGGATTTTGAGAAGCAAGTAAGAGAAGTAGAGGAAAAACTGGGAAGAGAAATAAGAGTGATACAATAAAATCATTAAAAACTAGTCAACCACTTGCTAACGGAGACTCAAAATATTACTGAAGACCATCTTAAAAATAGCCTAACCCAAATGGTAAAAGAGGTCCAAAAATCCAATGAGGAGAAGAATGCCTTCAAAAGCAGAATTTGACAAATGGAAAAGGAAGTCCAAAAGCTCAATGAAGAAAATACTTCCTTAAAAATTAAAGTGGAGCAATTGGAAGCAAGTGGCTTTATGAGAAATCAAGACATTGTAAAACAAAACCAAAAGAATGAAAAAAATAGAAGACAGTGTGAAATATCTCATCAAAAAAACAAACAAACAAACAAACAAAAAAACAACTGAGTTGGAAAATACATCCAGGAGAGATAATTTAAAAATTATTGGACTATCTGAAAGGCATGATCAAAAAAATAGCCTAGACATCATCTTTTAAGAAATGATCAAGGAAAATGCTCTGATGTTCTAGAATCAGAGGGCAAAATAGAAATGGAAAGAATCCACCAATCACCTCCTAAAAAAGATCCCCAAAGAAAAACTCCTAGGAATATTGTAGACAAATTCCAGAGTTCTCAAGTCAAGGAGAAAACATTGCAAGCAGTCAGAAAGAAACAATTCAAGTGTTTTGGAAACACAATTAGGATAATACAAGATTTGGTAGCTTCTACATAAGGGACCAGAGGGCTTGGAATATGATATTCCAGAGGGCAAAGGAGATAGGATTACAGCCAAGAATCACCTACCCAGCAAAATTGAGTATAATCCTTCAGGGGGAAAAATGGATATTCAGCGAAGTAGAGGATTTTCAAACATTCTTGATGAAAAGACCAGAGATGTATAGAAAATTTGACTTTCAAATACAAGACTCAAGAGAAGCATGAAGAAGTAAACAGGAAAGAGAAATTATAAGGGACTTATTAAAATTGATCTGTTTACATCCCTTCATGGAAAGATGATATTTGTAACTCATGAGACCTTTGTCAGTATTAGGATAGTAGGAAGGGAAAAAATTATTTGTATCGATAGATACAATTATTTGTATTGATAGATAGATGAGACAGGGTGAATTGAATATGAAGGGGTGATATCTGGAGAATAAAATTAAGGAGTGAGATAGGATTATACTGGGAGAAGGAGAAAGGGAGAAGGTAGTATGGGGTAAATTATCTCACATAAAATAGACAAGAAAAGGCTTTTACAGTGGAAGAGAAGTGGGGGAAGGTAAGAAGGAATGAGTGAATCTTGTATTCATTGGATTTGGCTTAAGGAAGGAATAACATACTCACTTAATTGGGTATGGAAATCTATCTTACCCTACAGGAAAATGCAGGGAAAGGGGATAAGAGAGCAGGAGGTATAATACAGGGGAGGGCAGATTTGGGGATGAGGTAACCAGAAGTAAACTTTCTTTTTTCTTAATTAATTTATTTTGATTTATCAATAATCACTTCCATATGCTTTTGAGTTTAAAATTTTTCTCCCCCTTCCTCCCCACCACCCTCCACAAGACGGCACACAATCTGATATAGGCTATACATATACATTCATATTAAACATATTTTCACATTAGTGATGTTGTAAGTAGAAATTAAAACCAATAGGAGGAACCATCAGAAAGAGGAAACAAAACTCAACAGAAGAGAAAAAAAATAACAATTCGACTTCTGTAGTTCTTTCTTTGAGTGTGAATAGCATTTTCAATTACAAGATCTCTGGAGATGTCTTAGATCCTTGTATTGCCTGGAAGGGTTAAGTTTATCAACATTAGTCATCACACAATGTGGCTGTTATTGTGTACAACGTTCTCTTGGTTCTGCTCACTTCACTCAGCATCAGACCATACAAGTCTTTCCAGGTTTTTCTGAAGTCAGCCTGTTCATCATTTCTTATAGCACAATAGTATTCCATCACATTCATGTACCACAAAATGTTCAGTCATTCCCCAATTGATAGGCATCCTCTCAATTTCCAATTCTTTGCCACCACAAAAAGAGCTGCTATGAATATTTTTGTACATGTAGGTCCTTTTCCTATTTGTGTGATCTCTTTGGGATATAGCCATAGAAGTGCTATTGCTGAGTCAAAGGATATGCACAGTTTTATAGCCCTTTGGACATAGTTCCAAGTTGCTCTCCAAAATGGTTGGATTACTTCACAACTCCTCCAACAATGCATTAGTGTTCCAATTTTCCCACATCTTCTCCAACATTTATCATTTTCCTGTTTTGTCATGTTGGCCATTCTGATAGGTGTGATGTGGTACCTCAGAGTTGTTTTGATTTGCATTTCTCTAATCAATAGTGATTTAGAGCATTTTTTTCATATGACTATAGATGGCTTTAATTTAGAAGTAAACTTTCTGAGGAGAGATAGGGTCAAAAGAGAGAATAGAATAAATGGGGGGCAGGATAGGATGAAGGGAAATATAGTTATTTTTCCACAACATAACTACTATGGAAGTGTTTTGCATGACTACACATGTGTAGCCTGCATCTAGTTGCTTCCTTTCTCAATGAGGGTGGGTGGGAAGAGAGGAAGGGAGAAAATTTGGAACCAAAAGTTTTAAAAACAAATGTTAAAAATTGTTTTCACATGCAACTGGGAAATAAGATATACAGGCAATGGGGTATAGAAATCTATCCTGTCCAACAGGAAAATAAAAGGGGAAGGGTATAAGAAAAGGAGGGGAGAGATAGAAGGGAAGGGAGAGCAGGGGAAGGAGTATTCAGAATGCATGCCATCTTGGGGTGGGAGGAGGGATGAGATGGGGAGAAAATTTGGAACTCAAAATCTTGTGGAAGTGAATGTTGAAAACTAAAAATAAATGAATTAATACAAAAAACACAATGAACAAAAAAAAAAGGATCCACTGATCTCCTCCTGAAAGAGATCCCAAAAGGAAAACTCCCAGAAAATGTGATAGCCAAATTCCAGAGTTCCCAGGTCAAGGAGAAAATATTGCAAGCAGCCAGAAAGAATAAAATTCAAGTATTGTGGAGACACAATCAGGACAACAGAAGATTTATCATCTTCTACATTACGTTATCAGAGGGCTTGGAATATGATATTCCAGAGTGCAAAGGAGCTAGCAAGAATCACATACCCAGCAAAACTTAGTGTAATCCTTCAGGATGAAAAATGTATATTCAGTGAAATAGAAGACTTTCAAGCATTCTTGATGAAAAGACCACAGGTGAATAGAAAATTTGACTTTCAAATATAAGACTCAAGAGAAGCTTGAAAAGTTAAACAGGAAAGATAAATCATAAGGAACTAATTAAAGTTGAACTGTTTGTATCCCTACATGGAAAAAATGATATTTGTAACTCATGAGACCTTTATCAGTTATTAGGGTAGTTGGAGGGGAAAGTATATATAGATAGACAGAAAGATAGAAAGATAGATAGATATATGGTACAGGGTGAATTTGAAGATGAAGGGGTGATATCTAAAAAATAAATTAAGGGGTGAGAGAGGATTATACTGAGAGAAGGAGAAAGGGAGAGGTAAAATGGGGTAAATTATCTCATATAAAACAGACAAGAAGAAGCTTATACAATAGATGGGGAAGTGGGGGAAGGTGAGAGGGAATGAATGAATCTTATTCTCATCAGATTTGGCTTAAGGAGGGAATAACACACACACACACACTCTCAATCTATCTTACCCTACAGGAAAATAGAGGGGAAGGAGATAAGAGAGGAGGGGATGATAGAAGGGAGGGCAGATTGGGGGAGGGGTAATCAGAAACAAACACTTCTGAGGAGGGACGGGGTCAAAAGAGAGAATTGAATAAATGGGTGGGGGTGAGATAGCGTGAAGTATAGTTAGTTTTTCACAATATGACAACTATGGAAGTGTTTTGCATGATTACACATGTATAACCTGTATTAAGTTGTTTGCCATCTCAATGAGGGTGTGTGGAGAGGGAGGGAGGGAGAGAATTTGGAACCCAAAGTTTTCAAAGCAAATGTTAAAAATTATTTTACATGCAACTGGGAAATAAGATACATAGGCAATCGGGTATAGTAATTTATCCTGCCCTACAGGAAAATAGAGGGTGGAGAGGATAGGAGAAGGGGGTGTGACATAAGGGAGGGCAGATTAGGGGAAGGGATATTCAGAATGCATGCTGTCTTGGAGAGGGAGAGGGGAGAGATAGGGAGAATATTTGGAACTCAAAATCTTGTGGAAATGAATGTTGAAAACTAAAAATAAATTAATTCATTAAAAAAAACAACAACAAAGGAAAACAAGAGGAAATAGTATGCTGCCACCTGCAATCAGACTCCTTATTTCATTTTCTGGGGGTAGATAGCAATTTCCTTCATGAATTTTTTGGAGTTTTCTTAGATTCTTGTGTTGCTGTGAAGAGTTAAGTCTATCAAAGTCAGTCATCCCATAATGTGTCTGTTACTGTGTACAATGTTCTCCTGGTTCTGCTCATTTCACTCTACATCAGTTCATGTAATTCTTTCCAAGTTTTTTTTTGAAGTCTGCCTGCTTATCATTTCTTATAGCACAATAGTATTCCATTACATTCATATACCACAACTTCTTCAGCCATTCCCCAACTGATGGGTCCATCCCCTGAATTTCCAATTCTTTGTCATCACAAAAAGAGTTGCTGGGATACAGACCTAGAAGTTGTATTGCTAGTTCAATGGGTATGCACAATTTTATAGCCCTTTGAGCATAGTTCCAAATTGCTCTCCAAAATGGCTGGATCATTTCACAACTCCATATCAACATCTTACATCCTATAACAAGATAAAATCAAAATGGATACACAATGTAGGTATAAAGACTGTTACTATAAGCAAACTGGAAGAGCAAGGAATAGTTTATCTTTCAGATTTATGGAGAAGGAAAGAATTTATGACCAAACAGAGAGAGAACATTATGAAATGCAAAATGGACAATTTTATTACATTAAATTGAAAAGTTTTTTCCACAAATAAAGCCAATGTATCCAAGATTAAGAGGGAAACATAAATCTGGGAAAGAATTTTTACAACCAGTGCCTCTGATAAGGACCTCATTTCTAAAATATATAGAGAACTGAGTTAAACTTATAAGAAAACAAATCATTCCTTAATTGATAAATAGTCAAAGGATATGAACAGGTAGTTTTCAGAGGAAGAAACTAAAGCTATCTATAGTCATATGAAAAAATGTTCTAAATCACTATTACTTTTAATACACACATCAAGACTTTTTAAATTACTTGACTATATACACTAATACTACAGAATATTGGTGATTTCATTAACATTAACATTAACATTCCTCTAATGATGTAAATTACAACTCTTCTATACTTGCCCATCCTATATGACTCTTGTTCCAGACAATCAATTAATAAATATTGATTAAGTGTTCACTATACATCAGGCACAGTGAAAGGTACTAGGGACACAAATATAATGAATGAAAATATCTTACTTCACTAGGACCATCCCTTCTGACAAGCATATATAAGAACAAAAATAAGTGTATGTAGAATAAATAAATTCAAAGCAGTTAATTCAAGTTAATTCATCATGAAAAATAATTTATTACTATAGATATATCTTGAGGAAAGAGAGATTATTTGAGATAGAGGGAAGAAAGGAGCACAATCCAGGCATGGGGCATACCCAATGCAAAGGTACTGAAACAGGTAAGTAAAGTCATGTGTAAGGAGCAGAGAGAAGGTCAGATTGGAGGGGATGCAGAATGCAGAAAAGAGAATAATGTACAATGGAGCCAGAAAAAAACTTTTTGGTAAGGTTGTGGAGGATATTATATGCTAAAAAAACTTATATTTTATTTTGGAGGCAGTAGGAAGTGGTATGGAGTGGTAGAGTAACATGGTCAGATCTGCAGTGAATAAAAATCACTTTAATCTGAGGCTGGAAAAGACTTCAGGGAAACTAATTAAGTGATCACTGCAATCATCTAGAAGAGAGGTGATGAGGGCCTTAACAAAGGTGGTAGCTGTGTGAGTAGAGAGAAGTTGGATATGGGAGATGCCGTTTAGTTATAAACAGGAAGAATAGGGTAAGTATTCAAAGATAATACTGAACTTATGAACCTAAGAGAAAGGAAAAAAAATTATGGTGCCTCAGCAGAATTAAGGAAGTTTGGAAGAAAGATAAGGAAAAACTGCACATTTTGAGTTAGAAATGTCACTTGAAGATCTTCTTTAGAATATCTAAAAAGTCATCTTCATAAAGATGACAATTAAACCATGAGAACTGCTGAGGTCACCACAGGATTGTAGAGAGAGAAAAGTAGGGAGATTAGGAAAGAGCTCTTTGGAAAATCCAGTTAGAAAACATTACCCAAATGATGAACCAGCAAAGGAGATGAATAAAGAATGATCAGAAAAATAGGGTATTAACCAGGTCAGAGGAGTATCACAAAAATCCAGAAGAGAGAGAATATCCAAAAGGAGAGGGTAGTCCATAGCATCAAATACAGCAGATAGGTCATGAAGTTGAAACCAGAAAAAGACCATTAGATTAGAAAGATCAGATAATTGTTAACTTTACAGGAAATCCTTTTGCTATTTTAGTTGAATGATGGTATATGTGTGTGTTTGCCTAAGATAAGTAAATGAAATAGAATACAATAGTTTAAGAGGATAATGTATGGTAATGAAGGTTTTCTTGAGGATGGGAGAAGTTTGGGTTTGTTTAAAGACAATAAGGAAAGAACTCGTAGATAGGAAGAGATTGAAGATTATAGGGGATGAAGGAATGATTGAGGCTGCAGTCTGCTGAAGAAAATGGGAGGCAATAGAATGAAGGACATGTATAGAGGAGTTGTACTTAACAAGGAAAAGAGGCACGTCATTGTTAGAGACTAGATAATGTCAAGGTATTTTGACTTATATAGAAAGATAGAAGTAGTGCACATTGAATGGCCTCAACTTTATCAGTAAAGTGAAGTCCTCAGCTAAGAGAGAAATCTCCCAAAAGATGTTCACCATTTGCTAGGGGCTCTCTTCTCATTCTATTGATATTGTGTGATACCAAAAGAGCAAGACAGTGTGAAAGGAATTATGATTTTCTTATTGATCAATATGATATGTGTAATAATGTAATAATAATTTAGATTTCTGAGAAGACTCTGACTTGGAAGTCAGAGACTTATAATGCACCTTGAAATGATCAATCAAATCATTGACAACACTCTCATAATCACTACATTCCTTTGCCTGTGTACATTAGGTGAAATGAATCAAAGATTGTAGAACCTGTTCCTATCATAGAACTCTGGTTCTGTGCCCCACCAAGTAATGACCCCTCAAAGACTTGAAACAATACTCTTCCCACAAGACTCCAGAACACCTGTGTTGTGAACTCATGGGCTTGTGGGAAACTGCTTAAGCCCTAGAAGTGATTGTTTTGTAATCCACCCCCCTTTCCCTACTTGTGATTTATATATAAGCTGTGCCTTTACTCCAGAATAGAGAGCATTCCTCACTCTGAAACTGACTAATTAAACTATTACTTGTTTCCTGCCATTCCTGTCTCTAGGCCTGCTTTGTATGGGTCCTGGTGTTCAGAGGTTAGAAACTAGTCCTATCTAGACTACATTTAAAATCCTGTTAACATTAATTGGTATCAGAAGTTTTTAAAGGGTGAATGTAGAAGTTAAGCCTTGAGCCTTCCAGTGCCTGAAAGAAGGGACTAAGCATCACTGCACCTTTTACGAGTCTTAACTCACCTCATGTGGCAGATTCAACACTCCAACTCTCACTCCATTATCAGGCCCAGTCTTTTATCAAGCACAATTTTCATTGTGAGGAATGCACCAGGGTCCCTTTTTTGAACTAGATCACTTTAGTAAGGCTTGTTTGTTTTGTTTTTTCTGCTTTTATGGAATATGGATTGGCAAATTTTGCATGTGTTTTGGGTTTTGTTTTTCTTTTGGTTGTTGTTTGTGCATTTGTTTTTATTTTTATTTGCCACAAGCATCAAATTTTATTTGTGTAAGAATTGTTTATTCTTGATTTTGTGTGTGATTTGGAACCAGTTGAAATTAACATTGTAATTGAGTGTTTGGTTAGAATAGTGGAATATTTACTTTTGTAATCCAAGTGGATTACTAGCACAATGTGAATTACTTGTATTTGTGTATTTGATTTGTGTATTTGTGTTGTTATATCCCTTTATAGTGTACTTGTATTGTGTGTACTTCTTAGTTAAGTGGTGTCATTATCTTTCAGCGTTCACCTTTAAAATGGGACAGATGTGTGGTAAAGGCAAGGAGGAAGTTACAGCAGTTCCTATTAGCAAACTGCCAGAACATACATGTGCCTTTCAAATGTATAAGAAATATGGTCTTGACTGTCCCTCATAATGCCAGGATTGGGTTAATTTGTCTAACAATGACCCCCAATTTTGCTGGTTCCATTGGGGCAGCTTTGATAAGACCAAATTAGAGTGTTTAAGGCAGAAAATGATGAATAAGGAAATTCAGCCTTTTGAATAGGACAGCTTTAATAATAAAAGGCAAGGGAGCATAGGTCTGAATTCCAGTCAATGAAATAAAGAATTAAATCATTTGAAAATCTCCTTAACAACCCACAAACTACCCAGTTACTTAAACTATACCCACCTTTACCAAAAGACTCCACCAGCTCCCTGGCTTCTATATTCCCTTTCAAGGTGCAAGCCAAAATTTGCCCAAGAAGAAACCCCAAGGACAGTAGCTTGAGCAGGACCTATGTTTTCAACCCCTGGCAGCATGGAGAACTCCAGGCTATTGCTAAGGAGTATCCTAACCCCAGGGATGACCTCATTGGTGTCCAGATCTATATCAACTCATGGTTGCCTTGGTTGGAAAGGTGGAGACCAAGAAGTGGTGTCAAAAGGCCAGCTGGGAAGACCCAGAGTAGAAACTTAAATTAGATTGGGACTCAGAGGGCTGAGGTAAAGAGCATTACTAACTCACCCAAGTTATGGGTGAAAATCTCCTTGAGGCCATAACCTCTGTGTTTCCTCAACCCATTGATTTAACAAAGATCCCAAATACTAAACAGGACCCTGTGGAATCTATCAGTTTTATGATAGTCTCACTCAAGTTTTTGATGCCAACTCTGTTCTTTAGCATAATAGTGAAGTGGGGCAAGTTCAGTTTCTGTCCTCCTTTGTTAATAATCTTTACCCATCCATCTCTAAACAAATTAAAGCATTTCTGATTGGCAACATTCTGACACTGAATTCCTCCTTGAAACCACAGGGTGGCTGGCAGTTAATCTGGCAAAGGAGGATGAAAACAGTAAAAAGGAACTTAGAGAAACAGTTTTCCTTGCAACCTTTCTGCAGCATCTGCAGCCTATTCTTCACCATCCCAAGCTCATCTCTTACCATCCCATACCTTACCATTCCCCCTGTACCATCAAAATCAATCAGGAGAGGAGTTTGTTTTAATTGTGGAAAACTTGGTCATTGGAGGAAAGAATATAAAATGGGGGCTGGGGTAGACACTGAAGAGAATAAAGAGAAATCACCCAGAAAGAATTGAGGAACCCTCCCTGCACTCCCTATCACTCAGCATGACTTGGCTATGGGGAAGGCCAGCAGGAGGGGTAGCAAAAGGGGAGTGATATACAGGCCATATCTGTTATCCCCATGACTCCTATTGGAGATGTTTCCTTGCTCATACAGGGCCAAGGGGTGTCTGCTCTAGGTGACACAAGTTCCATATTCTCAGTTTTAAACACCTCTGCCTTCCCCAGTCCCATCCCCCAGAGTAAAGATTTTATCTCAATTGTGGGAATTGCTAATAAGACCATTGTAGCCCATATCCTCGAACTACTTTCCTTTTTTATTGGAGAGATCAGTGCCTTTCATCCTTTTGTCCGGGTCCATAAGGTTCCTAGTTATTTACTACAATGTGATCTGCTCCATAAATTACAGGCCACTATTTCATTTGACTCAGGAGGAATCACTTCCTTGTGTCTTTTATCTCTGACACCCTCCACATCTGAAAGTGTCCCAATTCCTTTAGGTTTCTTTTCTTAAACCCTTTTTGACCATCTGGCTCTTAACCAAGTTCCCTCCAACTTGTAGGCTTCAGATACTACTGACATCAGGTCAGTTATCAGTGCCCCACCTATTGTTGTGCAGTTGGACCCCTCAAAATCCTTACTATACTATATTGATACACTATTTATAGTATCTCAATACTATGCATATCAATACCCACTCAGCACTGAGGCTGTTGAAGGAGTTTGTCCCCTCATCAACGCCTATCTATCTAAAAGCTTTATCATCCCTTGTACTCCTGAATGAACACACCCATATTTCCGGTCCTTAAGCCTGGTGGACAGGCTGGTGAATTGTGCATTATCTCCTAACAGTTAATGCTATTATAATACCCAGAGCACCTGTTGTCCCAAACCTCCACACTCCACTTAATCTTGTACCAGCCTGGGCCACTCACTTCATGGTGGTTGACCTCTATAGTGCATTCTTTTCCATCCTGGTTGCCCCTCATTAGATTTTAAGGCCTCTATCCTCCTCCAGTATATTGATGACTTCCTTTGTTTCCCTCCCTCCTTTGTTCCCCCTCCCAAGATATTTCTGTTCAGGATTCTGTATACTTCCTAAATGGTTTAGCAGCAAGAAGCCACAAGGTATCTAGGGACACTCCAGTTTGCTCTTCCCTCTGTAAAGTTCCTAGAACATCACCACTGTGCTTCCAGCCTTTATCTAGACTTCTCCCATCTTAAAGCTATCATTCAGTTCTCTGTACCCATACCAAGCATCAGCTCCATACCTTCCTTGGTCTGAAGAGCTATTGCCATCTCTGGATCCCTGACTTTTTGGGTATTGCCTGCCCCCTTTATGACTTCCTAAAGGATTCTGTACTTGAGCCCTTTGCTCTTTCCCTAGAAGCTCAAAACTCCTTTGATTCTCTGAAGTCTGCCCTCCAATAACCACTAACTTTAGGCCTCCCAAACTATTCTCCCCCATGATATGTGTAATGAATATACTAATAATTTAGATTTCTCAGGAGACTCTGGTTTGGGAGTCAGAGACTTAAAATGCAGCTTGGAATTATCAATCAAACACTTGAAAATGCTATCACAATTACTACATTCCTGTGTCTGTGTATGTTAAGTGAAGCAAATCAAAAATTGCAGAGCCTGTTCCTGTCATAGAACTCTGGTTCTGTGCTCTACCAAGTAATGACCCCTCAAAGACTTGAAACAATACTGTTCCCACAGGACTCCAGAGCACCTGTATGGTGGACTCATGGGCTTTGTGGGAAACTGCTTAAGCCCTAGAAGTGATTGTTTTGTAATCCACTCTCCCTTTCCCCATTTGTGATTTATGTATATAAACTATGCCTTTATTCCAGCATAGAGAGCCTTCCTGACTCTGAAAGTGATTAATTAAACCACTACTTGTTTCCTGCCACTCCTGTCTCTAGGCCTGCTTTGTGTGGCTCTGGGTATTCAGAGGGTAAAGACTGGTCCTGTCCAGACTACATTTAAAATACTGTTAACAACGGCTGCACTTGGTTATCCCTCACTCATGATGGAACTGTCCTTTTTTCTAGATCACACTTTTCTTTGAATTATTTTTATCATTTACATTCATAATTTTTATTAATATGTTACGGTCCATCAAGAAATTAATTTGAAGCTAAAGCATGATGTGTGGGGGAAAGGGGCCACAGTGATATGTAGGAGTCACTACGAGATGGCCTAAGTTTGAACCTAGATTCTTCTCTCTGTGACCAAAGTTAGAGAGGTAGTAAATGGGCCTCTAAAGGCCTTAGTTTTATCATACAGAGGGAATTAGACTAGATGATTTTTAATGATATTTACAATTCTAAATTATGTTTCTATGAAGTAAAATTGAATGACTTGTATAGAAAGCACTTTGTTATTGAAAAAGAAACCCTAAATATTTCATTAAGTTTCAGCTAAAATAGGTAAACACAAACAGAATTAATTGCAAACCCCAAGAACTTTGCAAATAATAACATTTGTAAAAAAAATTGTGTTTAATCAAAATTTGTTGGACTAAGTATTATTTGTGGCGTGTAAAATGCAGGTCTTTAGCAGCTAAATGAAAGTAATAAGGTGCAAACTAATGGTGTCTACATCCTGAAATAACCTCAATGTCATTGGCCTTTTCATAACAGAAAGGCTAATATCTAATAAATCATATGAGTCAAAGTGAATGAACCTGAAAATGAAAGTAGTGCAACTTCCATTGAATTCAGTTTTCCCTGAAACATCAAATAAATTCAGTGTCAAAACCAAACAGAAGAATATTCAGTATACATGTTGCAGGGTAAATTTTGAAATGTGCTTTCATAGCTAAAACTAAATAAATGAAAATGTAGGTGCGTTATTAGCTGTCACCTTAACTTCATTATTATCACTTTGGATTTCAAGAGAATATCTCTATCTATCTACCATATATATGTATATACACACAGGGTGGGTGGCTGTCCCCTACATGTAGCATAAGGTGTCATTGCACAACTCAAAGAGAGGCAGAATAGACATATCTAACCTATTATTTCCCTATTTTTCTCCAAGCAAGACTTTACTACCTGCTTGGAGGAGGAATGAGAGGATAGGGGCCTTATGCTTAACATCTCGGCTCTTCTTAAGGAGATGGGGTACTGGAATAGAATCACATCTATCTACCCCCCTTAAATATCATTGGTCTAAGGGATATAGTTTTCAGGTTCAAGCAAAACTTCTGATTGCTAGTCATTAATGGGGAAAGGAAGACCCTAAGCTCTACAAAGGCTTGACCCCTTTTCCATCAAATACCAATTTCACAATGAACACACATTTTAGGTAAAAAAGAAAACCACTGAATTCTAATATAGTGATTATTAAAACAAGTGATATATTAAAAATCCAAATAGATGGCCAATTTAACTAAAACAAAATTAACTAAATGTATTACTACAATACTTTATGGTAAACAGTAGATGAATAGGCTTTCCTGAAAACTGTCAACTTAACAATGACGTTTTCTTCTCAGACCTCATATTGCACCTTAATTATCTATCTATTATTTGTAATATTGTGTCATATTATGTTTTATGTATGTGACACATGCCCCTCATTGATGTGGTGGAGGGGCTTGTGTAGCTCAATGAAACTATGAGCTAGTCCATGTAGGATTACCCTAAATGGACAGCACATAATGGAGAATTGTGAAAAAATGTGATCCACTGGAGAACAAAATGGCAAGCCACTCCAGTCTCTTTGCCAAGAAAACCCCACGGACAACATTAAAATGCTAAAATATATGACACCAGAAGATAAGCCCCTCAGGTCAGAAGGTGTCCAATATGTTACTGGGAAGGAGCAGAAGAAAATTACAAGTATCTCTAGAAAGAATGAAATGACTAGGCCAAAGCTGAAGGGAAGCTCAGCTGTGAAATTGTCTATGATTAAAGGAAAGTCTTAGGGTATGAAGTTCAATATTTCAGAGTAACCTGGAACATAACATCTTTGAACAAAGGTAAGTTACGTGTGGTCAAACAGAAGATGGTATGATTAAACGCTGACACCTTGGGTGTTGGTGAACATAAATGGATGACATATGGAGTGCAGCAGTTTAACACCATCACCTTTCAGGATTTCAAATAGTTCAGGATTTCTTCATCTCCACTAGACTACTGTTAGCAATGTTTCCTAGGGCACATTTGATTTTGTTCTCCAGGATGTGTGGCTCTAGATTAAAAATCACACATGATGATTATTGGTGATGGTATATCTTATATAGTTCTGTATATTCTTGCCATCTCTTCTTAATCTCTTGTACTTTTGTTAAATCACTACCATTTTTGTCTTTTGTCATGCCCATTTTTGCATGAAATGTGCTCTTGATATCTCTAAATTTCATGATCTCTTGTCTTGTCCATTCTATTGTTTTTTCTATTTCTTTGCATTGTTCATTAAAAAAACATATCTCTCCTTGCTATTCTCTATAATTCTGCCTTCAGTTGGGTATATCTTTCCCTTTCTCTTTTCCCTTTCCCTTTTTTTCCTTAGCTATTTGTAAAACCTAATCAGACAACAATTTTGCTTTTTTGCTCTTCATTTATTTTGGGATGCTTTTTGTTGCTGTACAATATTGTACAATACTGCAAACCTGTGTCCATAGCTATTCAAGCTCTGTATCTATCAGATCTAATCCCTTGTATCTATTCATCACATCCACTCAATAAGGGATGCTATTTAGGTCATAACTATATGATTTGATGGTTTTTCCCTGTTTTCTACAAATTAAGTCTAATTTTTTTTAAATAAGAAGCTCATGATCTGATCCAAAGTTAGCTCCAGGTCTTATTTTAACTGAATGTATAGAGCTTCTTCACTTTTGGCAGTGAGTGTTCGTGACTAAATTCTATTAGTCTCTGCCCTGCTTCATTTAGTACTCCAGGGCCAAACTTGCTTGTTATTCCAATTATCTTTTGATTTCCTACTTTAACATTCCAATCTTCTATAATGAATGTGATATCTTTTTTTTGAGGGGGGGGGTTATTTCTAGAAAATGTTGTAAGTCTTTGTAGAACTCAGCATCTTTGGCCTCTTTGGAATTGGTGGTTGGAGAACAGTCAATGTTGTGATGTAGAATGGTTTTCCTTGGATTTGAACAGATATCATTCTATCCTTTTTGAGACTATAACCCAGTGCTCCTTTTCTCACCTTTTTTTTTACTATGAGAGCTATTTTTTTCTTCTAAGGGATTCTTGCCAACAATGGAATTTGTGATGATCACCTGAGATATCAAGGGCACATTTCATGTAAAAATGGGCATGATAAAAGACAAAAATGGTAGGGACTTAACAAAAGCAGAGGAGAGTAAGAAGAGGTGGCAAGAATATATAGGCAAAAAATATACAAGAAAGATCTTACTATCATACATCTTGAAAAATGAAGTCAAGTGGCCCTTAGGAAGCATCACTAACAATAGGCTACTGGAGGTTATGAAATTCCAGTTGAGCTACTTAGAATCCTAAAATATGACTCTGTTAATGTGCTGCACTCATTATGCCAGCAAATTTTGAAATTTCAACTGTGACCACTGGATTGGAAAAGTTCAGTTTATGCACCAATTCTAAAGCAGACATATGTCAAAGAATGTTCAAATTATCAAACAATTGCTCATTCACATGGAAGCAAAGTTATGCCTAAGATGTTTCAAGCTGATGCTTCAGCAATATGTAAACTGAGAAGAGTAGGCAGATTTCAAAGACTCATAGGAACTAGGGACCAAATTTCCACCATTTGATGGATTATGGAGAAAGAAAGAGAGTTCCAAAAAAAATTCTTTCTGCTTCATTGACTACACTAAAACCTTTCACTGTGTGGATCACAACAAAATATGACTAGTCTTCAAACAGAGGGGAATATCAATTCATCTTACTCATCTCCTAAGCAACCTGTATGTCAGAAAAGAAACAACACTTAGAGCAGAGCAAGGAACAACTCATTGGTTTAAGATTGGGAAAGGAGTATGAAAAGGTTGTATATTATCACTTTATTTGTTTAACTTATATACAGAATACATCATGTAAAACTCCAGACTGGATGAATCAAAAACCAGAATTAAGGTTGCTAAGGAAAATATCAACAACATCAGATATGCGGACAATACATTCTGATGGCAGAAAGTGAAGAATTAAGAAGCCTCTTGATGAAGGTGAAAGAGGAAAGTGTAAAAGCTGGCTAGAAGGCTAACATTAAAAAAAAAAACCCTTAGATCATGGCAATTGGACCTGTCACTTCCTGCAAATAGAGGGAGAAGAAATGGAAGCACTGTCACACTTTATATTCTTGACCTCAAAGATCTTTGAGGGTAGTTGGAGGGTATATGTATAGACAGAGGACACAGGCTGAGTTGAATATGAAACAAAATGATGTCTAAAAAAGAAAAATAAGGCATGAGAGAAGAATGTACTGGAAGAAGGAGAAATGGAGAGGTAGAATGAGGTAAAATATCTCAATAAAAGAGGCAAGAAAAAGCTTTTACAGTGGAGGGGAGGAGGAGGGAGGTGAGAGGGAATGAGCGATCCTTACTGTCATCAGATTTGGCTTAAGGAGGAAATAACATACACACTCAATTGGGTATGGAAATCTATTTTACGCTACAGGAAAGTAGGGGGAAAGGGGATAATAAAGGGAGAGTTGATAAAAGGGAGCACAGATTGGGAGAGGGGGTAATCAGAAGCAAACATTTTTGAGGAGGGACAGGGTCAAAGGAGAGAATAGAATAAATGGGGAGAGAAATAGTATGGAGACAAATACAGTTAGTCTTTCAGAACATGACTATTATGGAAGTGTTTTTCATTGCTACACAGATATAATCTATATTGAATTCCTTGCTTTTTCAATGAGGGTGGGTGGGGAGGGAGGAAGGGAGAGAATATGTAACTCAAAGTTTTAAAAACAAATGTTAAAATTGTTTCTACATGCAACTGGGAAATAAGATACAAAGGCAATAGGGTATAAAAATCTATCTAACCCTACAGAGAGATAGAAGGGGAGGGGGATAAGAGAAGGGGGAGGCAGTGATAGAAGGGAGAACAGATTGAGGTAAGGAGTAATCCAAATGCATGCCATAATAGGGTGGAGGGAGGGGAGGGATAGGGAGAAAAACTGGAACTCAATATTTTGTGGAAGTGAATGTTGGAAACTAAAAATAAATAAATTGGAAAAAATGCTGTTATCTCCTTCAACTACAGAAAGATAAATGTTTAATTGCACCAAGTAAAGACAAAAGCCCTTTAATAATATTTCAGCCTCATCACCATTGTATGTACATACCTGAATATAATTTTTTAAGTTAAACACAAACACAAACAAATTTCATATACTAAAGCTAGTATTTATTTGAGAAACTATTAGCAATATTTATTTGTATTTTAGGACAAAAATATTTTTTGGTTATGGATAAGTGGTTAAATATAGAAAAAAGAGGTAAAAATACTGATGACAATGCAGCAGAGTCTTCAATACCCGGTTGTAGTATACCTAAATTGACAAGAAAAAGAAAATAAGTCAAATCATTTTTGCAATATGGATTTAATTCTAATAATAATGATGGTGTGGAAAAACCTCTTTGCTTAATTTGTAATGAAGTTTTGGCTGTGGAGAAACCAGCCAAATTAAACAACAACTTAATATCAAGCACGCAGCATAGCAAAATAAATCAAAGGATTATTGTAAACGACTTTTAAAATCTTCAAATAAAGAAAATCAATGTTTTGAGAAATTTGTTACTGTCAATGAAAAGTATTTACTTGCATCTTATGAAACTTCTTATTTAATTGCAAAAACTAAAAAGCCCTATGTGATAGAAGATCTTGTGATACCTCCTGCTATTAAAATGTCACAAATATTTCTTGGCGAAAAGTATGGGGAAGAAATTCATAAAATTCTTTTATCAAATGACACTGTTTCTGAAAGAGTTTCTGAAATTAGTAATGACCAATTCCAGCAGCTTATTACCAGGTTAAGGGCAGCCCAAAGTTTGCAATTCAGTTAGATGAAATAACTGATATTTTTCACATGGCACAATTGTTACTTTGTGTAAGATATGTTTATGAAGGAAGAATCCATGAGGAATTATTGTTTTGTTGCCTTTTGGAAGGGTACACAAGAAAGGAAGATATAACTTAAAGTCAATTAATTTTTCACAAATGAATGTTTACAATGAAAACATTGTGTTGAAGTCTGTGCAGATAGTGCTGGAGTAATGATGGGCAAGAATGTTGGATTTGCAGCAAAAGTTAAAGATGGTGTCAATGAACATATCACATTTACTGACTGCATGATTCATTGGGAGGTACTCGTAGCCAAAAATTATCATCAGAGTTAGATGTTGTGCTTTGCAATACTATCAAAATCATTAACTTCATCAAAAGCCATACGCTTAACAGTCATTCATTTTCAAACCTTTGAAAGACATGGACTCCAATTGCAAAAGCATATTACTACATGGAGAGGTAAGGTGGCTCTCAAGAGGGTGAAGTTTAAACAGATTGTTGAAATTGAAAGATGAAGTTATTACATTTTTGACTGAGCAGAAATCTGATTTTGTTAATTTTTTCATAATGACTTATGGCTTTCAAAACTGTTATTTGTTGGGTACTTTAAAAAAACTCAATGATTTAAACATGTCACTTCAAGGAAAAAATTGTAACTTCTTTATATTAAAAGACAAAATTGAAATATTTTTTACTAAAAAAGTTAACATATGGAAGAATAAGGTGGAAAACATTTCTTTAGAAATGTTTATAGCTACAGATGATTTTATAATTGAAAATAACCTTCCCAAAGATTTAATTGTAAGAGTTATAATTGATCATCTAAAGTGCCTGGAGACACAGTTTCAGAAATACTTCTCTTCAAATTGTGATTTGAAAAGACTAAGTTGGATTCATAAACCATACTCAATTGAAATAAAAAATATCAGTCATCTGCTATTAAAAATTCAAGAAGAATTTGCTAGTTATCAAGCAACACAGGTTTAAAACTTGAGTTTCTCCTTTGACCCAGCAATACTACTTCTAGGTCTGTATCCCAATTAGATCATAAAAATGGGAAAAGGACCCACATGTATAAAAATATTTATAACATCTCTTTGTGGTGGCAAAGAATTGGAAATTGAGGGGATGCCCATCAATTGGGGAATGGCTGAACAAGTTGTGTCATATAAATGTAATGGAATACTATTGTGCTATAAGAAATGATGAGCAGGCAGACTTCAGAAAAACCTGGAAAGACTTGTATGGACTGATTCTGAGTGAAGTGAGCAGAACCAGGAGAACGTTGTACACAGTAACAGCCACACTGTGGTATGACTAACTTTGATAGACTTAAATCTTGTCAGTAAAGCAAAGATCTAAGGTATCTCCAAAGGACTCATGATGGAAAATGCTATCCACATCCAGAAAAAGAACTATGGAGTTTGGAGTTTGAATGCAGATCAAAGCATACCATTTGCTCTCTCTCTCTCTCTCTCTCTCTCTCTCTCTCTCTCTCTCTCTCTCTGTCTGTCTCTCTATTTGTTTCTTCTTTCTTGTGGTTCATCTCATTGGTTCTAATTCTTCTTTATAACATGACTAATGCAAAAATATGTTTAATATAAATGAAAATATAAAGCCTATATCAGATTGTATGCTGTCTTGGGGTGAGGGGGTGGAGAGGGAGGAGGAAAAAATTTGGAACTCAAAATCTTATGGAAATGAATGTTGAAAATTAAAAATAAATTAATTAATTAATATTAAAAAAAAAACTTGAGTTTCCTAAAAAATCATTAAATGAATTTTGGCTTAAGATTAGGACAGAATTTCCAACAATTTGTGAAATGGTCCTAAACATAACTGCCATTTTGTACTATGTATTTATGCAAAGTGGCATTCTCAGCATTGATAATTACAAAATCAAAATATCAATCAACTCTAAAAAATGTTGAAAATTCTCTCATCCTGCAATATCAAATATTCTGCCAGGATTTAATTCTTTATATAAAAATAACCAAGCACATCTATCTCATTTGCAATACTATCACATTTGATGCAAATTTTATTTTGGCTTTAATAAATGGTAAAATTATGTATATATGTATATGTATACATATATATGCCAAATAATTATTTTAAAATAAATTTCTTTGTGACTTATTATCAGCAAATGTTTGATTTGTATACCTATTTTATATACCTATATACCGGGAGTCACACAAAAATTTCTTGGGCAAAAAAGTGTTGCAAGTGGAAAAAGTTTAAAAAGTCCTAGAATTTAATAGGACTCTCTCTAGAAAAATACTCAGTGTACAAAATAGATAAACTGTAGGGCAGTGACTTATTTCCCCCAAAACAAAAGAAATTCTTACACTCAAAAGACTCAAGAACACATTGATAAATATTTAAAACATGAAACAATAACCCATAACTTTTATTGTGCTCTCCTGAGAGATCACTGCTGAAGACATCAAAAAACAAAACACTTTCTAGGAGTGCTGAACAGGCATTTTATCTTCTCAGCACTGAACAACTATATCAAGGTCCATATCTTCTGGCAAGCCAGAGTATGGCTTGGCCTCTTCCCATTTGTGATTATCATATTTGATAAGAAGTGTCAGAAGTTACAACCTACTGGGAAACTGGACACTACTGACCTCTGAAACTCATGAAGTTTCCACCAAGGCAAGAAAATATTCATCTCAGCATTGCTGCTCAGTCACCCAAACATGGAATGAAATAAAACAGATGAGGCAAACAGAGATCTAGATCCAGTTTCAGGCCTGATTGGACAACATATCTTAGCATTAATATGTGTAAATGGTCACTATAACTGCCAGAGGGGAGAAAAGAGAAATCCCTTCTCTCACGTGAAGTCCAAGGGAGAAATATCAGGGTCCTAACTAACACATTTAGGAGAAAGGAAGAAGAAAGTAAAGCACACTGGGTGGGAGATCTTTCATACTCAGTGATTCAGTGGTCAATTTCTTTATAAACCTCATGAGGAGGAAGAGGGAACAATGGAACCATATACATTAGTAGCTTCCAATTTCACATTCCCTTTATAAAGAGGCCTTCTAGAGGAAACCAAAGAACAGATCTGTGCCCATTCAGGATATATGGGATGATTGCTTTTTGCATAAAATCATTATTACAACAATTTTTCCAACATGATCATCACACTTAAACACTATCATTACAATTTCATATGTGCTTATAGGAAAGATATAAATTATATTTAAAAAATAACTAAGAATAAAGAAGCTGAATTAGACGATGTGTATATTGTATAAGTCTCTGATACAGGAAACACAATTCTGAGGGACTGACATACAAAGTATCAGATAAAAGGAACAATGCCAAAGAATGGGAAAAAAATCAGCCTTTATTAACACTGAAAATGAAGCTAACAATAGAACAACAATACTGGCCACTGTACTTGTATATTCTCCAACTTATTTAAAAAAATGAGAATAATCTACACATGAATTGGAGATATCCTTGATGAGTATCTTGGTAGAAATCCAGCATGCTTTCACAAATGATATTCAACAATAGACCATATCTTTACAACTTCACAATTAGTTAAAAGATGCATTAAGATCACACTGTAATTATTTTTTGTTGATTATAAAAAAGCATTTGATTTAGTAGAGCAAAATATTGCCTTCCAGGCTATTTTTCAAAAAAGTTATTTTTCATCATTACATAAAAACTATTTATAATTCATTCAGAAATAAATATTTGCTTAACCTTATTGAATGATACTGATTATAAATATCAGGCAGATATAAAACAGGGAAATGTATGATCCCAAAAGGTGTTAGGTCCTGTGAAATAGTAAATTCACTGCAGAGTACAAGTTAAATAGGTATTCATGTGTGATTGATGAGGGCTTCCATGTGCTATATATGACATTGTCTTGATAGTATCAAGTCCTAGAACATTGAAGGGCTTTCAGGAAGACATTGTAAATTATTCAAAAGAGTTTGGCTTTACCATTCATACAAGAAAGACAAAGCCACAAAGTGGCTAAAAAATACCTACTGTCTAGTTTATAATATATATTTGGATAAACAACCTGTAGAACATAAATAAATATGAATGTCTAGGATAGAGAGTACAGATGGATGAGTTGCATTCAGAGTTGAAAAGAAGGAAGAAAGCTAACTGTATTGCTTTTAGGAAGCTGAAAAGTTCCTTTAGCAACCTCAAGTTTTCCATGAAAGTAAAGGTGATTTTTAATGCCAAAATCTTATCAATGTTACTGTTTGACAGTGAGACATAAAATATAACATTCTTCAAACACCTAAAAATACAGTGAGTATGGCCAAATGCAACATATAATCAATGAAAGAATTCAAGAACAAGTTATAAAAGATATTATGAAAGAATTGTCATGTTATGGGGCAACTAGATGGTGCAATGGATAGAGCACTGACCCTAGAGTCAGGAGGACCTGAGTTAAAATCTGGTCTCAGACCAGACACTTGACACTTACTAGCTGTGTGACCCTGGGTCACTTAGCCCCAATTGCCTCACCAAAAATAAAAAAAAATGTCATGGTAGGAAGAGGGATGATAGGTAGACAGCCAGAGTGGACCATTTAGTAACCTTTTAGTATCCAAAACTATAAAGAAGGTCAGCAGCACATTTGGTAGATGTTTATGGCAAAATTATAAGAAGACATGTACAAAAGTCATCTTGGGTGGTCAGTTAAGGATGGATTGTAATTTGAGTCATTGGAGGAAATTCCCAAATCAATGTGGTAACAAATTCATTTCAGTGTTTGAGTCATTACCTATGTTAGATACCATAATGACTATTTTTATTTGAGCAACATGTATCTTGTTCTACATTGGAATGAATATCAAGTCCAGATTGTATACACTACTGATGGAATGAAGAAACAGGTGATTGATGGGTATGGTACTAGAAGCAAGATTGGATAAGGTGCAGAAAAGTTAGAAATAGAAGGTCAAGTTAAAGGACTGGGGATTGTGAGGACTAAGGAATATAAGAACTGAGGTAAATGGCTCTGATGGTTCCAGAGAATTGGGGACCAGGAAAACTGAGGCAACCTTATCAGGATCCTGGGTTATTAATACCTCAGCAATAACCTAGACAACATTGAAGGATTTTGCAGTTTTTCTCTGAGGTTAGAGAGATCAAACTTCTCCTGATGATGTGGGCTGCCAATATTTAAAGTTTCTGTTTATAGGTAGATTCCATTTAGATTGGTGCTTCAACGATAAATCAGATGTATTGTAGTCTAAGGAAAGGAGAGTAGTGTAATAGATCAGTTTTAGGGCTTGGAGCCATGAACATCTCTGTTCAAATCTTATTTCAAATACCAACTAGCTTATTTTCCATTGGCAAGTCATTTTAGTAATCTATGCCTCTGTTTCTTCTCCTGAAAGATGAGGGGGAAGAAGCGGATTTGATATCTTCTAAGTTCCCTTTTAGCTCTAAATCTGTGATCCTGTAATCCATTTCCAAAGGATAAATAGAAGATTAAGGGTACGTGTTAGGTTCTTATTAATGTGGATATAAATGGTACTCTAGGGGTTAAGAAAAATACTAAAGATTGCTTTTCCAGAACTTTGTGAGGCTTCTCCTGAGATGGGGGGGGCTCATTCTGTAGCTAATCCTGTAACTTGAGAGCATCCTAAAGTCATTTTCCCCTTAACTGGAAATACCATAAAACTTCCCCTTATCCTGGACCACAAAATTCCTTGTCTCCCTTATCCTGTGTCCCCCCTGTCCTTAATCTTTAATCTGTGTCTCCCTCCATCCTGTCCTTAATCTTTAAAAACCATAAAATCCTAAAAACCTTCCTGTTCTTAATCTTTAACCATCATAAGACCCTAAAAATCTATAGGTCTATATAAGCTTAGTCTCCCCCAAAATATTAGCACCTTTTACTCAACCTCATGGCTGTGGTATAAGGTCCATAAAATTCCCAATGGCTAAAAAGAGTAGTCTAAGTGAATTCTTTCACTCCTGAACTACTCTCCTGAGTCTGACTTCAACATTATGCTTCCAAAACTTTGGAGACTTATGGCATTTCTTAGGGAATTTGTTTTGTTGTTTTTCCAGGATCATTCCTTACTCTTAGATATTGCAAAGGAAGTTCCTGATAATAGGTTTTAAAATGAGGTCCAGCAGAGGATTCTGGGAAGATGGGGGAGTGGATCAGAAAATTCCAAGCTCTCAAGATTTTCTACCATAAAAGAGATAAAATAGTGCTCCAGGGTGAACAAATTGCCTGAAAAAATAAATAAGAATAGGGGCATATCAGGGGGCCTCCTGAGACAATTTGAGCAGATCAAAAGAAAAATCCCGGGATGAAGTTTGGTTCCTATGAAGGGTAAACACTTCCAGGCTAGGTTCAGTGTTAACAACAAGCAGCAAATCACTTAAACCACAAGCAGTAAACCCTGGGGTGAGCTGGTTTGAGAGGCTGCCTTGGCTTCAGCCACTGAAACTTTTACTCCCAGGATAGTGAAGAGAGTTGGGCATCTGAACCAGGGAAGATCAAAGGAACCTCTGCTGACAAGGAATGCCAGACCCAGTTGTGTTACAGAGAGCTGTGAGGGTGAGAAGGAAGCAGCACATGCCCTGGTGAGTGCAGAAGCAGTGGGGCAGAATGACCCTGGCTGTGGGAACTTACAAGAGGCTGGAGGTTTGCCTTTGATTCCAGGGTAGAGGGGAGAACTGAAGATCTGAGGTGAGAAGCACCATCACCCGTACCCCAGGACAAGAGGTGATTACAAAAGTTAAGCTATTACCAAAAAAAAAAAAAATACACAGGCAAAAGAGAAAAATCCAAACATAGAAAGTTATTATGGGAATTGAGAAAACTGGGGTTCATCTTCAGAGAAGGATATTAAAGCAAAAAAGGAAAAAAACCCTCCTATCCCAAAGAGTTCACCTACTCCAAAAGAATATACAGAAGAATTTAAAAAGACTTTAAAAATCAAATGAGAGAGATTGAGGAAAAATTAAAAAAAATAAGAATACAAGAAAAACAGGAAGATTATAAAAAGAAAGTCAACCAATTAGAAAAGGAGATCCAGAATCTTAAGGAAGAAAATGACACCTTGAAAATGAGGGTTGGGCAAGGCAAAGCCAGTGAAGTTATAAGAGATCAAGAAATAATTAAACATAGTATAAAGAATGAAAAAAAAAATAGAAGAGAAAATGAAATCTTAAATGAAAAATAAATAATCTGTAGAACAAATCAAGAGAAAACATAAGAATAAACTGACTACCTGAAAGCTATGATAGAAAAAAGAATCTTGATACAATAATATAAGAAATAATCAAATAAAATTGTCCTGAAGCATTAGAACAAGGGGAGAAAGTAGAAATAGAAAAAAAAATCCATCATCACCACTTCAAAGAGATTCTATGAGGAAAGCTCAGAGGAATATAATAGTCAATTTTCAAAACCCTGAGGTCAAGGATAAAATATTAAGAGCAACAAGGAAAAAAAATTTAAATGTAACAGTGCCACAATTAGAATCACACAAGACCTAGAAGCAGAGACAATAAAGGACAACAGGTCTTGGAACACTATATATCAAAGAGTAAAAGAACTGGGGTTCCAGCTGAAAATATCATACCCAGCAAAGTTAAGCATAATCCAGAATGAAAAAAGGACATTTGATCAACTGTCAGACTTTCAAGACTTCGTTTAAAAAAAACTGAACTTAATAGATTTAATATACAAGAGCAAAGAGAAACATAAGGTACATTCCAAAGACTAATTACAAGAGATTCAATAAGGACAGACAATGTAACTTTTAAATATGTACAATGTAAAAAAGTATATCTAAGATTATCATAAATAACTGAGTAGTTTATTAGAGAACTTGGAATGGATCTGAGTATATGATATGACTTTATAAAGTGAAACAATTTAGGAAAAGCTAAAAAGAGTAATTATCTTATACAAATGAGGTGCAAGAGGAAGAACTGACACAGAGGAATTAGGGGAGGAGGGCTGGTAGTTCTGGTAACTTATTTTCATCAGGATTGAGTTTAAGAGGGAATAATATATATATATATATGTAGAAGAGTATAAAAGTCTTCTAAATTCAGAAGAAATAAAATGATAAGGGGATGGAGGTGGTAGAGGATAGGGGAAGATTTCTAGAGGAGACGGTGAGGGAAGAGGTTATAGGGGATTAAAGAAGAGTTTTTAGATTTATGGGAATGAGAGGACATTCCCATAAGGGAATTCTTGGAGGGAGGTAGGCTAAGTAATAGAAGGGCAAGGTAGCAGGTAGAAATAACGTAGAGGAGTCAGGAGGGATAGGAAATAAGGGATATACACAAACATAAAAACAAAGATCAGTAGTAGAATTTGTTAGGGAAAGTATATGTCTATATATGCATCTATATATATATATGTATGTGTGTGTATGTATATATGTACATATGTATGTGTATATATATATGTTTATTATCTATATGTAAATATATCTGCACTTAATTGTAGCCTTTGGGCAGGAGAAGGGGGGAAAGAACAAAGTAAGAACTGCACAGCAGAGAACAAAAGAAAACTTGCAAGGAAGCAAAGAAAAGATGGACAACTCTCAACACAATGTGTAGTATTTATCATACAGGCTTTTTTGAAATGAAAATTTATGACTACATATTTTGAATCCTCTCTTATGTTCTGCTATGTACATGACATCCTTCATTTATTTTCTTACTGTATATGTAGGTTTCAATATTTAAATTCATTATTTTTTTCCTTTATTCTCTATTTGAATTTTGGTGTTTCAGTCTAAAATCTAAAAATAAATAAATAAATAAAATGAAATAAAATGAAGTCCAAATCTATAACTGCCAGCAAGAACAAAATCATATCTTTTTATATCACTATTCAGAGTTGCTAATTCATTTTTGAACTACAAATGACTTAGAAAAAGATTAGCCAAATGGATAATTACAGTGCATGTGTAATATGATTTTGCTTCAGAAGTGCACTCTCCTGGTTTTTGGAGGAAAAGTACTCCAGTTATCTCCCTGCTATGCCAGAAACATTTCTCAACTGTTTTACAGAAAAGATGGGAGATATACAGTCGTCACTCAGAATTTTGACAGGGAAAAAAGCAAGTTAATAACAAGTGCCCTTCAAACAGCCAGTTTGAGTGATCAGAGTGATTCACAAGCCCCTGCTGCCACATGTTTACTTGCTGGCTTTGACAGGAATAAACAGGGTATTAATGAAATAGATCCTGCTGTTTCACCTGAAGTTATTGATGCATTTGGGAGAAAAGAAAAGAAAGTCTCTGCTTTTCCCAGTTAATTATTTTCAGCAATTAATTTAATTCCCTTATGCTGTTGAGAATATTGTTCCACAAGTTAAGAACCTAAAGTGGAAAGGAATATGTCATTGTTATGCTTTTCATTTTCTTGGTAGTGGGAGGGGGAGAGAATAAAAATCTTTGATAGTACAGGTCAAACGTATTGTAAAAGTTTTTTTTTATTAAATTTCCCTCCTCCTCCTTCCCCACATCCCCATTCAGGAAATATTAACAATGCAACTAGACAACTTTTGCATTTTACAGTATTCTTAGAAAGTAGTTTTGTGATAACTAAGATGCTTCTTAAGTGACTTGCCCTGGTTCACAATGGGACTTTGGGTATAGGTAGGACATGAAATCAGAGATTCTTGGCTCCAAGGCTGCTCTCATCTGCTGTGCTACACATTGCAATACATACTATACTATAAAACAGTTTTGGACCTCAGAGACCATCTAGTCCAACTCATTTATTTTAAAGATGAGAAAAAGGAGGCCAAAGGAGGCTGGGTTTTCCAAAGTTATACAATAAATAAGGATATGAAGAATATACACAAAATAAATATAAACACTTTTGGAAGGAAGGACAATAGGAGCTAGCACAATAATGGATCCTACCTTACAAAGTTGCTGAGAGAATCAAAGGAGATAATGTATGTTCTGTGTGAATTAGCATTCTCATCTGAACAGACGCATAAATAATAGTGGAGGGCCTGAAATATCAAAGGATAAATACAAAAGTACCTTGCATTATAATACAATAAATAAATATTTATATATAGAAATATATAAATTATATATAAAAATAAATACATAGAAATATAGAAATATAAATAAATACAATAAATAAATAAATATAATACAATAAATAAAATATTTGCTAAACTCCTACTTTGTGCAAAGCACTGTCCTAGGAGCTGAGAATTCAAAGACAAAACAAAATCCTTCCCATGCTCAAGGAACTTATATTTTACTTAAAATCATATATAGTGATCATTGCAAAGTGAAGGCAGTGATGAGATGGAAAGAGTACTGGATTTGGAAGCAGAGAACTTTGGTTTTGCTGCTTACTATCAGTTTGTCCTCGGGCTTTGTGTGACCTACTTTCCTCATTCGTAAAACAGGGAGGGAGGGCTGGACTAGATGACCTCTGAGTCCCTTTCCATCTTTTTATCTGTGATATAAATTGTAATATTTTTTTTCCTCTATATTGATGCAAATTCTTGTCTCCAATATTTTCCATTTTTTCCATATTTCCTCTTAGCTCTTCCATTGCCAATGGGTTTATCATAGTTATTTCTAAATTTGTTGTCCTAGGCCAGGGTGTGAAGTAGATTAAAATAAGCTACAGTTGCCCCACCCTCTCAATTCAGTATTGTTCTTTAATCAGCTTCTTCACTTTTTTTTACTAGGTGTTATTTCCCTCATTTTGCCTCCCTGTCAATCACCTATCACAACTTGCTCTAAAATCTTTTGCTCACTACACAGTATAAATGATTCATGACAGCTAAAGAGTTAGTTAGCCCTTTCCCTTTCAAAATGGTAGAAATGATTTTAAGGACATTAAGGTCTTCCCCATCCCCAGAAATCACACCAGTTTATCAGTTCATCAAAGGTAGTTCCATCCCAAATAAACATCCAAATGCTGAAATGTACTACCATCATTTTTTTTTAGTTTGGAACAATTTCCTATTATTCTTACTGTAGCACATTTTATCCAATTTTCATGTTAACTGCATTCAAGTGCTAGATCTAGTCAGGGAGACCTGCTTTCAAATTCAGTCTCAAATATTTATTAGATGTGACATCCTATGCAAGTCATTTAACTTCTGTTTGCTTCATTTTCCTCATCTGTAAAATGAGGATAATAATAGCATCTACATCCTAGGGTTGTTGTGGGGCTTAAATGAGATAATAATTATAAAAGCACTTAACATAGTACCAGGTACATTGTAAGTTAAATATAAATGTTAATTACCATTGTTATTATTTTAAAGGATAAAATAATGCTACCTCAGATAAATGAAAATATCCTTGAAAAATTGAGAAAAGTAATTTACCTTATCAACATACCTGACTTAAGGATGATTAATATTCTTGTGTGCCAGCTTAAAAGCCAATGCTGACCAATTTGTTAAAGGACTAGCTCTCCATTTCTTAAGACCTCTAAGACCTCTGCAAAAAGGAGGGGAGATTATGCACAAGAAATAAAACAATTTCATCTGAATCCACAGCCTAAGGCCCCCAGAATCCTAACAAAGTAAAAATCCAGTGAATTAAAATCAGAAAAAAAAGACAAATCGAACCCCTACCTTGTTTTTTTCAGGACTCCTCCCATAACCTACAACACACTGTCAGGGTTACACAAACATATCGATAGGTTTGTAAGAAAACTCAAAACTGCAGCTTCTCCCTCTTCCCTGTGCTCCAGAAAACCAGAAGGCAGAAGCTTACACTGGCAAGGCCTAGAGAATGACAGTGCTCTGTGCTAAAAACACTATTAAGCTAGAGAACTAAGGTAACTGAGGCAGGAAGTATGTATGTCTGTGAATTCATCAGGTGTGCCTGAAACAAAGAGCCCAGTATCCAGCTGGGTACAGTTCTATTCCCCCAGAAACACTTGGAGAAGAGGCCTAAGCCAGCAAAACATGAATTGCTCAGTGTGCAAGGAGGCTAAGATAGCTTTGAGGTTGAGCCTTCCCCTTAACTCCAACTCAGAAACTGCAATTAAGGTAATAATGGAGGAATATAAAGGGGAAAAACAAGTGAAATTACCAAAGACATCAGGAGTTAAAAAAAAAATAAAGAACTTGGGCATAAGTAGATAAGCCAACAGAGAAGATATTAATAACAGAAGAGAATACAATCTCTAAATCAGCTGAGTCTAGATATCTCTGAATAAATATCACAAGACAAATTAAAAGGAATCAATACTTGATTCCATCAAACAAAATCAAAAGAATGAAAAAATAGAAGAAAATGTACTTCATTGAAAACAAAAAAACAACTGACCTGTAAGATAGATCCAGGAGGCATAATTTAAGAATTATTAATCTACCTGAAAGTCAATATCAAAAAAAGAGCCTGGACAGCATCTTTCAAGAAATCATCAAAGAAAAGTGCCCTGAGGTGATAGTACCAGAGGGTAAATTAGTCATCAAAAGAATCAACCAATCACCTCCTGAAAGAGATCCCAAATTGAAAACACTAAGGAATATTGTAGACAAATTCCAGAATTATCAGGTCAAGGAGAAAATACTGTAAGCAACCAGAAAGGAACAATTTAAATATTGTGGAACCATAGTCAGGATTACACAAGACCTTGTAGCTTCTACATTAAAAGATAAGAGACTTGGAATATGATATTCTGAAGGTCAAAGGAGCTTGCATTTCAACCAAGGATTAACTACCCAGCAAAATTGAACATAATCTTTCAGGAGAGGAAATGGACATTCAATGAAATAGAGGACTTCCAAATATTCCCAATGAAAATATCAGAGCTCAACAGAAAAATTGATCTTCAAATACAAGACTCAAGAGAGCCATAAAAAGGTAAACAGGAAAGAAAAAAAATATTATCCAATAAAAGCAAACTGTTTACATCCCTAAATAAGAAGATGATACTTATAACTCCTCATAATTGGATCTTTATTATGACATTTAGAAGGCATACATACATACATATATATATATAGAGAGAGAGAGAGAGAGAGAGAGAGAGAGAGAGAAGGCATGGGTATAAGTTGACTTTGATGTGATGATAAAAAATCTAATTAATTGATGAAAATGGATTGTCCTGGGAAAAGAGGAAAGAAAGAGGCAGAAATGGGTAAATTACATCACATGAAGAGGCACAAAGACCTATTATAGTAGAGGGAAAGAAGGGAAGGAGGGAGATGAGCATTGTTTGTTGTTTGAACCTTGCTCTTATTGATTTTGGCTCAGAGGGAATAACATACTCAGGTATAGAAATTGAACTTACTTTATAAGGTAAATGAGAAAGAAAAGGAAATGGGTTCATAAAAGGGAGGAAGAAGTAGTAAGGGAAAAGGGAAAGAAAAGGGAGGAGGCTGACAGAAGGGAGGGTAGACTGAGGGAGGCAGTGGTCAAAAGCAAAACTCAAGAGAAAGTGAGGAGAGAGAAAACCATAAACCAGGGGGAAAATAGGATGGAGAGAAAGACACAGATAGTAAACATAATTGTGAATGTGAATGGGGAGAACACTCCCATGAAAAAAGAGCAGAGTGGATTAAAAATCCTAATCCTACAATATGTAATTTACAAGAAAAACATTTGAAGCAGAGGGATACCCATTGAGTAAAGGTAAAATGCTGGAATGCAATATATTATACAGCACCTAAAGTAAACAAAGTGGGACTAGATCTAATTTAAAAACATAGGGAAAGAAACTACATACTGCTAAATGATATCATAGACAATGAAGTAATATCATATTACTAAACATATATGCATACAAATTCTTAAAGGAGTATTTAAGGGAGTTATAGGAAGTGACAGACAGCAAAAGTATACTAGTGGGGGACCTCAGCATCCCCCTCCTCTCAGAAAAAAATAAATCTAGCCACAAAATAAACAAGACAGAAGTTAAGGAGGTAAATAGAATTTAAGAAAAGTTGGATATAGTAGACCTCTGGTGAAAATTAAATGGGGATAGAAAGGAATATACCTTTTTTCTCAGTGGTGTGTGGCACCTACACAAAAAATGAACCATGTATTAATTAGTGTATAAAACCTCACAATGCAGTGCAGAAAGGAGGAAATATTAAATGCATCATTTTTGGATTGTGATACAATAAAAATTACTTGTAATAAATGTGCATGAAAAGATAGACTAAAATTAATTGGAAACTAAATAATCTAATCCTAAAGAATGAGTGGGTCAAACAAAAATCATAGAAATAAACAATAACTTCATCCAAGAGAATGACAATAATGAGACAACATACCAAAACTTATGGGATGCAGCAAAAGCAGTTCTTAGGGGAAGTTTTATATCTCTAAATTCTTATGTGAATAAAATAAAGAGATCAATGAATTGGGCATGCAACTAAAAAAGCTAGAAAAAAGAACAAATTAAAATTCTCCAGTTAAATATCAAATTACAAAATCTGAAAACCAAAGGAGAGAGTAATAAAATGAAATTAAGAAAACAGCATCTCTAAATTACTCATACAATCATTCTGAACAAATTTAAGTGGAACTTACATGGACTGATCTATAAACTTTCTCATTCTAATTAAGTGTGCTAGGCATTTTCACCTCTATAGCTATTAGATTTAAGCATTACAAAATTTATACCATGTCACAAGCAGAGTTGAAACAAAGTTATAACAATATTAAACATTTTATCAGGTAAAACAACAAAGATTTTTTTTTCTTTTTCCTGTTAATGAGATCCAAATTACATAAAATATTTATTTTTTATTTTAATTAACTTATTTTGAATTCCCAACAATCACTTCCAAAAGCTTTTGAGTTTAAAATTTTTGTTCCCCTTTCTCCCCACCTCCTTCCTTAAGATGGCACACAATCTGATGTGGGCTATACATATACATTCCTATTAAACATATATTCATATTAGTGATGTTGTAAGAATTAGAATCAATTGGAGGAACCACCAGAAAAAGGAAACAAAACACAACAGAAGAAAAAAAAATAAGAAATAGTATACTTTGACCTCGATTCAAACTCCATAGTTTTTCTTCTATGTGGATAGCATTTTCCATCATTAGTCCTTTGGAGAGGTCTTAGGTCCTTGTATTGCTGAGAAGGGTTAAGTCTATCAATATTAGTCATCACACAAAGTGGCTATTACTGTGTTCAACATTCTCCTGCTTTTGCTCACTTCACTGAGCAACAGACCATACAAGACTTTCCAGGTTTTTCTGAAGTCAGCCTGTTCATCATTTCTCATAGCACAATAGTATTCCATTACATTCATATACCACAACTTGTTCAGTCATTCCGCAATTGATGGGCATCCTCTTAATTTCCAATTTTTTGCCACCATAAAAACAGCTACTATAAATATTTTTGTACATGTGGGTGTTTATCCTATTTGTATGATCTCTCTGAATATAGCCCTAGAAGTGCTATTGTTAGATCAAAGCATATGCACATTTTTATAGTCCTTTGGGCATAGTTCCAAATTGCTCTCTAAAATGGTTGGATCATTTCACAACTCCACCAACAATGCATTAGTGTTCCAATTTTCCCACATCTTCTCCAACATTTATCATTTTCTTGTTTTGTCATCTTGGCCAATCTGATAGGTATGATGTGGTACCTGAGTGGTTTTGATTTGCATTTCTCTAATCAATAGTGATTTAGAGCATTTTTTCATAAGACTAAAGATGGCTTTAATTTCTTCATCTGAGAACTGCCTGTTCATATCCTTTGACCATTTATTAATTGGGGAATGACTTGTATTCTTATAAATTTGACTTAATTCTTTATATATTTTAGAAATGAGGCCCATATCCGAGAGACTGATTGTAAAAATTCTTTCCCAATTTTCTACCTTCCTTCTAATCTCGGTTGCATTGGCTTTGTTTGTGCAAAACCTTTTTAATTTAATGTAATCAAAGTTATCCATTTGCATTTTGTAATGTTCTCTATCTCCTGTTTGGTTGTGAATTCTTCTGTTCACCATAAATCTGACAGGTAAACTATTCCTTGCTCTCCCAGTTTGCTTATGGTATCAGCCTTTATATCTAAATCATGAACCCATTTTGACTTTATTTTGGTATATGGTGCAAGATTTTGGTCTATACCTAGTTTCTGCCATACTCTTTTCCAGTTTTCCCAGCAGTTTTTGTCAAGGAGTGGGTTCTTATCCCAGAAGTTGGGGTCTTTGGGTTTGTCAAATAATGGATTACTATAGTCATTGACTACTGTGTCTTGCATACTTAACCTATTCCACTAATCTACCATTCTATTTCTTGCCAGTACCAAGCAGTTTTGATGATTGCTTCTTTATAATAAAATTTAAGATCTGGAATGCCTAGGCCACCTTCCCCTGCATTTCTTTTCATTAGTTCCCTTGATATTCTGGACCTTTTGTTATTCCAAATGAATCTTGTTATTATTTTTTCTAGCTCTATAAAATAATTTTTGGTAGTTTGATTGGTATGGCACTGAATAAGTAAATTAGCTTAGGTAGAATTGTCATTTTTATTATATTAGCTTGCCCTACTCATGGGCAACTGATGTTTTTCCAATTATTTAGATCTGACTTTATTTGTGTGAAATCTATTTGTAATTGTATTCATATAGTTCCTAGGTTTGTTTCAGTAGGTAGACGTCTAAATATTTTATAATGTCTATAGTAACTTTAAATGGAATTTCTCTTTCTATCTCTTGCTGTTGGACTTTGTTGGAAATATAGAGAAATGCCAATGATTTACATGGGTTTATTTTATAGCCTGCAACTTTGCTAAAGTTGTTTATTATTTCAAGTAGTTTTTTACTTGATTCTCTAGGATTCTCTAAGTATATCATCCTATCATCTGCAAAGAGTGATAGCTTTGTTTCTTCTTTTCCTATTCTAATACCTTCAACTTCTTTTTTCTTCTCTTATTGCTAAAACTAACATTTCCAGTATGATATTGAACAACATTGGTGATAACAGACATCCTTATTTCACCCGTGATCTTATTGGAAATGATTTGAGCTTGTCCCCATTATATATGATGCTTACTGAAGGTTTTAGGTAGATGCTATTTATTATTTTAAGGAAGACTCCATTTATTTCTATGATCTCTTGTGTTTTTAATAGGAATAGGTGTTATATGTTGTCAAAAACTTTTTCTGCATCTATTGAGATGATCATGTGGTTTCTGTTAGTTTTGGTGTTGATATGATCAATTATGTTGATAGTTTTCCTAATATTGAACCAGCCCTACATTCCTGGTATAAATCCTACCTGGTCATAGTGTAATATTCTTTTTTTTTCAGCAAAACACAAGGTTTATTAAAACATTGCCATGTTGGGCAGACTCTTAAGGAGTGTGAACATGAGTAAGCAATGGCTAGATTTTAAGAATCTAAGCAGTGGCTAGATTTTAGGAATCTGAGCCATGGCTAGATTATAAGAATCTAAGCATCATAACGGAGTCAAGGTGGACCTTATATACAGAAAGATTGTGGGAGTGACCTAGGAGTGGCCAGTAATCTGGGGTGAACAGAGCTCCTGGGACTTGGACCTTGTGGCCAGGGAAGAATGGAGCCTAGCTAGGATTGAGGGTGGGAAATGGCTGGGGGCCATAGGGAGGGGAGGTTGGGTGTAGCCACAATGAAAGGCCGGTTGATGGGACCTCAGGCAAATGCCAGAGATTTGGCCATGTGGAAAAGTCCAGGGTTTTTCCTTTCTGGGCCCCAGATCCCAACCCCATCATTCCCCCCAAAACAAATGGGACCCAAATTCTTTTGGAGTAAGGGGCAAAGGTCTTGGCTTCTGAAACTGCTTCCTGCTGGCAATGGGTATAGAGCTGTCCCTGCTTTGAGGGGGTCCCAAAGAGGAGGTTGACTGGAACTGAGCACAGGCTGCATCCAAGCAATGATGTGGGGACATTGGCTGGTACTTCCTGTTTGCCACCAACTGTAGGTGAATGGCCCACAGTCTGGAAGACATAAATCTGACAGAAAAAAACTGCAGGGCCAAGATAAAAAGCAGGTACTAGATATAGGGCCCAACTTTGAGAGGATAAAACATCCTTAGCTCTGTTTGGATTCAGATAATTCAGTTTTCCAACCATGCAGTATCAAATCCACCTCATAACCACACTCAGGAATAGCCAGGTAGGCAACATTCCCTTTCAAAGGAACATAATGGGGAAACTGAGCCAGGAGGATCCTATCTTAGACTGAGGCTAAAATTGTATTCTCAGCTTTTCCCAATGCTGAATTCCCACTAACATCACCTTTTCTGAGTAGCCTGTGGCATTTCTCTCAGATGGTGGATTATTGATTATCGATGGATTATGACCCATAAGACAACTCAAAATAAAATCATATGAGCTTTTACCTCAAACAGCAAATTTTACTAATCACAGCTTAGGAAAAACTTTTCCAGGATTTACAATCTCAAATGTAAATTTGTCCTGGTGTAAAAACCCAATCATTAGAGATTTCTATACACTTGCAAATTCTCAGCAAGCCACATATAACCCAAACAAGCTTTTTGGCTAGTTTACACATTAAAACAATAACCAACAATAGCAAAATTATTTTAGCAATAACCACATTATGAAAAGTTGTTTGACATAACTGATACAGAAAGTTCACCAATTTGTAACTTGAAACAAACCCATTACCAATCAGGTGACTTCAGTTTTGTTGAATGCACTTCCAAATTACTTTACACAGAGAATCAACATTTCATCATTAACAGTTAAAACTACAAATTTAAAAGAGCATGCTTACCCAAGTTTGGAGGCTAGCTTCATTACCTTGAGCAGAATGTGCTGAACCTGGGGTGATGCTTCCATGCAAAGGTTGCCCCAGGGTCCAAGGCCATTGCCAGTGGGGCCCATGCTGTAGTTGCTGCCCCTCCCCTCTCCTTCTTTTCCCATGTGGGGGAGGGCAAAATCAAAGGTGAGGGGTAAAGGGTGAAACTTTCTTCTCTTATGAGAGGGGTTAACAGATACCCTCTTGACTCAAGGGAAGGGAGTGACCAGGTTGTACAGGTGTTCCAAAACTCCTTAATGATCAATCACAAAACCTCCAGAATATGCCAAGATATTTTTAGCTGTTCTAACTTTCCCAAGGAGGATTCAGAGGTGCAGAGGGAAGGGAGGAACTAAGTCTCAGGGAACCAAAAAGCAACTGCAGTTTTTCCCCAATTCTCTAGCACTGAGAGAACTGACAGAATTGGACATACACGTCCAGATAGGGCATCCATCCTCTATGCTGCAGAAGGTATACCCAGGTCCATGGCCTCGAACCAACCCAGCGGACCGAGAGCCTGAGAGTGTCAGGCCGAGTGTAAGACAGCCTCATAACTCTTTGCCTAAAGAGCACCTCCAAGCCTTGGTGCTTGGAGAGTGACCCCAACTGCAGAGCAAGAAAGGGAGGGAAAGGAGGCTTACATATCTTTCAGTCTTGGCTGGAGAAGAACTTGGTGTTAGGCAGTTTCCCCTTATGGGTCACCAAAATGATGTGGTTTAGGGGTTCAGGGCTCCTGGGACCCCAATATCACAACACACAGGTCCTCCCTGAAAGAATTTGACCCAAGCCTTCTTTCAGTCAAAGAAAGAAAAGAGGAAATTAAAACAATAATTAATAATTAATTATTCTTTAAATGTTTGATAGAATTTGCTTGTAAATCCATCTGGCCCCAGAGATTTTTTTCCTAGGGAGTTCATCAATGACTTCTTTAATTTTTTTTTTACTGAGATAGGGTTAAGTATTTTACTTCCTCTTCTGTTAATCTGAGCAATTTATATTATTCTAAATATTTATCCATTTCACTAAGATTGTCAAATTCATTGGCATACAGTTGGGCAAAATAGTTCCTAATTATTGTTTTAATTTCCTCTTCGTCGGTGGTGGATTCACCCTTTTCATTTTTGATACTGGTAATTTGGTTTTCTTTTCTTTTTTAAAATTAAATTAACCAAAATTTTGCCTATTTTATTGTTTTTTTCATAAAACCATCTCTTAGTTATATTTATTAGTTCAATAGTTTTCTTAATTTCAATTTTATTAATTTCTCCTTTGGTTTTCAATGTTTCTAATTTGGTGTTTAATTGGGGATTTTTAATTTGTTCTTTTTCTAATTTTTTTTAGTTGTATGGCTAATTCATTGATCTCTTCTTTTTCTATTTTATTCATGTAAGCATTTAGAGATATAAAACTTCCCCTAAGAACTGCTTTTGCTGCATCCAATAAGTTTTGGTATATTGTTTCATTATTGTGATTCTCTTGAATGAAGTTATTGATTGTTTCTATGATTTGTTGTTTGACCCATTCATTTTTTAGGATTAGATTATTTAGTTTCCAATTATTTTCTAGTATTTCTTTCCATAACCCTTTCTTACATAAAATTTTTATTGCATCATGATCTGAAAAGGATGTATTTAATATTTCTGCCTTTCTGCATTCAATTTTCTCCAGAGGCCTATCATACTTAACTTTTCTAATATTCTATTCACCTCCTTAACTTCTTTATTGTTTATTTTGTGGTTAGATTTATCTAGTTCAGAGAGGGAAAGGTTGAGGTCCCCCAGTAGTATAGTTTTGCTGTCTATTTCTTCTTGTAAGTTCCTGAACTTCTCTAAGAATCAGGATGCTATACCATTTGGTGCATATACGTTTAGTAATGATATTACTTCATTGTCTATGGTGCCTTTTAGCAGAATACAGTTTCCTTCCTTAACTCTTCTGATAAGATCTATTTTTGTTTTTGCTTTGTCTGAGATCAGGATTGCTACCCCTGCTTTTTTTTTCTTTAATTTCAGGTGAAGCGTAATATTTTCTGCTCAAGTCTTTTACCTTTACCCTGTGTGTTTTCAAATGTGTTTCCTGTAAACAAAATATTGTAGGATTATAGTTTTAAATCCATTCTGATATCTGCTTCCATTTATGGCATAATTCATCCCATTGACATTCACAGTTACCATTACTATCTGTGTCTTTCTCTCCATCTTTCCCCCCTGTTTATGCTTTCTTTCTCCTTTCTCCTTTCCCCTCCTCACTAGAGTTTTGCTTTTGACCACCCCCTCTCAGTCCCGCTTCCCTTCTATTAGCCCCTTCTCTTTTCTTCCCCTTTACCCTTATTTCTTCTTCCCTCTTTTCTATCCTGCTTACCTTTTCTTTCCCCCTTTCCCTCCCACTGTCTCTATGGCAAGTTAGATTTCTATATCTGATTATGTTATTCCCTTCTTGAGCCAAATCTGATGAGAGTAAGGTTCAAACAATGATCATCTCCCTCCCTTCTTTCCCTCTGCTGTAATAGGCTTTTATGCCTTTTCCTGTCTGCTTCCTTTCCTTTTCTTTCAGTACATTTTCTTATATCAGATTAATTCACTTACTTGGATCCATTTAACCCACTTGATTAGATTTTTTTTTATTATTCCATCAAAGTCAACTTATATACACCCCCTTTATGTATAGCCCTTTAACATGGTGACAATACAGTTCTCAAGTGTCATCTTCCCTTGTAGGGATTTAAACAGTTTGCCCTTATTAACCACATGTTGTATCTTTCTGTCCTGTTTACCTTTTTATGTCTCTCTTGAGTCTTGTATTTGAAGATCAAATTTTCTGTTGAGCTCTGGTCTTTTTATCAGGAAGGTTTGGAAGTTCCCTATTTCATTGAATATCCATCTCCTTCCCTGAAAGATCATGCTCAGAGCTGAAAAAAGTTAAAGGAAAGGAAAAACAGACAACTTCTAGGGTCCAGACTACCCAATCCTACTTCTAGAGTTCCAGTATTGCTGATTCCAACCAAACACCAGGTAAGCTGCCAGAACCCTACAGCTTCCAAATGCCAACATCAGAAGCCCCAGCACACAAAGCCAGTGACCAGGCCCAAGGCTCCCAACACAACAAGCTTGGGTAAGTGCCCTCTGCTCCCCAGTGGGAGAGCTCAATCTCTTTAAAGGTCAGAAAATAAGCAAACACCATGAGGAAAAAGAAACACACCATAGATTCATATTATGAGAACAGTGAAGATCAAGGCAAAAATTCTGAAGAAGACAACATTGTCAACAAACCCACATCTGGCACCTCAAAAGGGAAAATGAACTGGTCTGAAGCCCAAAAAGCCTTCTTAGAAGAGATCAAGAAGGATTTCAAAAGTCAAATGAGAGAGATAGAAGAGTCCTTAAAAAATACAATTGTCCAACTGGAAAAAAAACGACACTGAAGAAAACAAGTCCTTAAAAAATACATTTGGCCAACTGGAGAAAAAGTACACTGAAGAAAAAAAGTCCCTAAAAAATACAATTGGCCAAATGGGGAAGGAGGTACAAAATCTAACAGAAGAAAACAATTGGTTAAAAATTAGAAATGGGCAAATGGAAGCTAATGAGTCTATGAGAGAGCAAGAATGAGTCAAAAAGAAACAAAAGAATGAAAAAATAGATGAAAATGTAAAATACCTCATTGGTAAAACAACTGACCTGGAAAATCGATCCAGGAGAGACAATTTAAAAATTATTGGTCTACCTGAAAATCAGGATGAAAAAAAGAGTTTGGAGAGTATCTTTTGGGAAATCATCAAGGAAAACTGCCCTGAGTTCCTAGAACCAGAAGGTAAAATAGCCATAGAAAGAATCCACTGATAACCTCCTAAAAGAGATCCCAAATTGAAAACACCAAGGAATATTGTAGCCAAATTTCAAAATTACCAGGTCAAAGAAAAATTACTGCAAGCAGCCATAAAGAAACAATTTAAATATCATGGAACCACAATAAGGATGACACAGGACTTTACAGCTTCTATATTAAAAGACTGTAGGGCATGGAACATGATATTCCATGAGGCAAAGGAGCTTGGATTACAACCAAGGGTCAAATACCCAGCAAAAATGAGCATGATCTTTCAGAGGAGGAGATGGCTATTCAATGAAACAGGGGACTTCCAAACCTTCCTAGTAAAAAGACCAGAGCTTAACATAAAATTTGATCTTCAAATACAAGACTAAAGAGAGACATAAAAAGGTAAAGGGGACAGAAAGATACAACATGTTGTCAATAAGGGCAAACTGTTTACATCCCTACAAGGAAAGATGACATTAAATACTTTAAACAAAGGCAGTTAGCAGCTTTTAGACAACTCATTAACAACTGAATTTATAAGAAAATAATATCTAAATTACAAGAGAATTTATTTTCCCATCAGCATTGGTGTTACAAAGTTTCAAAATGTAGAGATGTATTTAATTTTGCATTGGCATTACTAGGAAATACATAGAAAGTTTTACCAGTTTAAATTCACACTTGCTTTCATCAAGTTATCTTAAAGTGTACTAAGCTAAATATTATATGATTTTAGATACATGATTTTTGACCTAAGCAAAAATGCTCTAACTAAGGAGTTAGAATAAGTGCTGATGGGGTGTGGCCCATTTTCCCCTGGCAAAAATCTTTAAAAGTTTTCATGGAGAGAGTTAATTAAATAATACTCAATTTGAATGATACGAGGAAACATTTAAGGTCTTACATAATAATCAAAGATCATAATATTTATGTAGTGTTAGATGTATAATATGGGCAAGGCCAGAGGCTAAGCTCTCTATGAACAAGAGTTTCCTACAAACAATCCTGAAAGGTGGGTGGGCATGACTACCAGATGCTTATCTAACCTTACGTATAGCAGAATATGAAATTAGGCAGTGTGGTGCAATGTGTAGGGACTGAATCTATTCCTTTTGTAATTTTTAGTTCTCAACTAAAATCCAATCACTGTATTTTAACCTGAGAATGGGACTAGATCTTAAAGTCTTGAAATATTGACACCCTGCTCAGTTGTCAATCTGCCACAAAAGGCCAGCACTCAGCACTCTTTCCCCCAAACATAATTACTTTAAACTGTTAGCAGGGCTGGTAAGATTCTAGACTCTGCCTTCCACAGATTATTTTAAGGGGCACTTGTCATACCAACTTCACAGAAAAACATTATGATTATCTTCTATATTTCTCAAGAGTTTTCAAACATTTACATCAGTATTTCAACAATTAAATCTATAATTTTAGAGAATTAAAGAAGAGTTCACTTTGCAAATGATATTTCTAATATAATAAATTACCAAATAAATGTTAGTCATTTAATTTTCTTACAATTAACAAATTTGTAAGCTAAAGCAACTTGGCTTAAGACCATATAGCTAACAAATTTTCTGATCCATACATTTTCCCAAAAACTTTGTCTTAATTCCAAAGAGTAAAATTAATTCTGATTGATTATAATTGTACCACCATAACTAATTCAATTACATCTGGATCTATACTTCCAAATGCTATCATATAGGATTTCAATTTATAATTTCAATTCTTTAGTACTATATTTTACACAAGGGCTATTTATTCCAAGCACTTCATAGTGCCTAAATCCACCAAAATTTAAAGTGGCAATCCCTACTTTTAGGTTGTAATCTGCCATAATTTTCCTAATAGGGGAGCCCACTGAAGGCCACACTGTGATTTAGCTTCAAGACATGTTTCAAACCAAATTAAATCTGAGTTTATAATCCATACTGGTAACACTTAAATCTCAATCTAAGTTAGAGCTTCAAAAAATAGAGCCCATTGTTTTCAATAAACTTATTTTTAAAGACACATGGTGGCATTCCCAGCTCTCTCTAACCTTTTTTTTTTCCCCTATGTCCTTGAAAACCACCCAAAGAGCTTGGCCATGCTTTTGTTCCTACACTCTGATTTGCCCAAAGAGTGAGATATAGGGAGGAGGCCAAAGGATGGAGCAGCTTAGAATTCCTTTCTCTTGCTTCCTTCTCCTACCTTATTTCAAAGAAACCTCAAAACTTTCATTTTTTTTTACTTATTTACCTATAATGCTAAATGAATTATTGCTTGAGTAGTATTCAGGTATTGTCTAGGAGATTAAAGCACCTCAAATCTTTCACATTCTCCCTAAAAGGGATAGAAATCCAAAATGCTCATTCTTAGTCCCAATATATTGAAGAAATCTTCAGGACAAACCCCTTAAAATTTCATTAAGAGTTCTAAGTAATCAGGGGACAGCTAGGTGGCAGCTAGGTGGCGCAGTGGATAGAGCACTGGCCCTGAAGTCAGGAGGACCTGAGTTCAATTCTGGCCTCAGACCAAACACTTGACACTTACTAGCTGTGTGACCTTGGGCAAGTCACTCAACCCCAATTGCCTAAAAGAAAAAAAAAGTTCTTAGTAATTAAAAAAAAAGAATCTGGGGGGCCTGCAGTGGCTTGTGGCCTATTGAAGCATGGAAATGTGGTTCTTGGTTCTCCTAGCCCTTATTAATAGCTTACAAAAGTCTTGTCTGCCAAATTAACAATCAAGATCTGTTATTGTTGTGACTAATAGATAGAGCCTATATCAGATTTCACACCATCTCAAAATGGAGTGGGGACGGAGGTGGAGAAAAATTTAAAACTCAAAAGTGTATGGAAGTGATGGTTGAAAACTAAAAATAAATTAATGAAAATTATTTAAAAAAAGATCTTCACTCTTCAGAATATGAAGAGAGTTAATTGCAAGTCAAGAAAATTGTATTTTTCAATTCTTAACAATATTCCAGAAACAATTTTTTTTATAATGGTAACATATATTACAAACATAAATTGCTGAAATTCTGTATTGATTGCATTTAAAGCCACTATAGATAGACCTTGATCAAGTGTGCCTTAAAGGACAATAAACTTATGTTTTTCATTTTAAACACATTTCCCTGATGTTAGATATTGGGTGGGCAAAGACAGTTACCCAGATTTAAATTGACAGTAATCTGCAATCTTTAGTTTGGGGATCCAATTAAACCCGGATTTACAAACTTTTAGTATAGAAGATCATTTTCCAATTAAAGTTTTAACCTTAAAAGCAGGAAGACAACTTACCCTCTAGCTGCTGCTTCTCCAAATAAAAACATTTCTTTTGACACTCAGCTTCAGCTAGTTAGCATTTCTTTAGGTTTTGATGGCTCTGGGTGAGTGTAAATAAGAATTGTTTCCTTCTGCCCAAAAACTCTAGGCTCTGATTACTGAATGGGTATTCCCTCAGGCAAACTAAGACCTGGGAAAGATCTTAGCTTAAAAAACCAAAGGTCTCCCACTACATCTGGATCATCACTAGTCATCATTGACCTCAATCAATGCAGCAGGCAACTGGCAGTTTTGATGGTTTCCAGACTTCACAACCCACAAACACCAAAGACAATTTAGAAAGTTAGTAGGAAATGTCTGTCAGTCCTGGATGAGAGAGGAGTGCAAGCCACCCCCAATGCCAACCCTTCCCTGGGTAAGTGGTGGCAGTGGCTGCTTCCCAAGATCTCAGCCCACAGATGGTAAGAGGATCTTACTGATTAGAAGTAATTGAGTGGGGGGGCAACTAGGTGGCACAGTGGATAGAGCACCAGCCCTTAAGTCAGGAGGACCTGAGTTCAAATCTGGCCTCAGACCAAACACTTGTCAGTAACTAGCTGTGTGACCCTGGGCAAGTCACTTAACCCAAATTGCCTAAAATAAAAAAAAAAAAAAGAAAAAAGAAGTAATTGGGTGGGAAAATGAGCAAACAATGGGAAAAAACTCATACTATATAATTTCACTTTTATAACAAGGAAGATCAAAACATACAATCAGAAGAAGACAACAAAGGCAAATCTGCAAAATCCAAAGCCTCCAAGAAAAATATGAATTTGTCTCAGGACATGGTAGAGCTCAAAAAGGATTTTGAAAATCAAGTAAGAAAGGTAGAGGAAAAATTGGGAAGACAAATGAGAGTAGTGTAAGAAAATCATGAAAAAACTAGTGAACAGCTTGCTAAAGGAAACCCCCAAAAGTACTGAAGAATATAACACCTTAAAAATAGACTAACCCAAATGGCAAAAGAAGTCCAAAAAAAGCCAATGAGGAGAAGAATAACTTAAAAAGTAGAATTGGCCAAATGAAAAAAGAGGTCCAAAAGCTCACTGAAGAAAATAATTCCTTAAAAATTAGAATGGAGCAAATGGAAGCTAGTGACTTTATGAGAAATCAAGACACTATAAAACAAAACCAAAACAATGAAAAAAAATAGAAGACAATGTGAAATATCTCATTGGAAAAACAACTGATTTGGAAAATAAATCCAGGAGAGATAATGTGAAAATTATTGGACTACCTGAAAGCCATGATCAAAAAAAGAGCCTAGACATCATCTTTCAAGAAATTATCAAGGAAAACTGCCCAGACATCCTAGAACAAGAGGGTAAAATATAAATGGAAGAATCCACTGATCTCCTCTTGAAAGAGCTCCCAAAAGGAAAACTTCTAGGAATATTGTAGCAAAATTCCAGAGTTCCTAGGTCAAGGAGAAAATATTGCAAGCAGCCAGAAAGAAACAATACAAGTATTGTGGAAACACAATCAGGATAACACAAGATCTAGCAGCTTCTACATTAAGGGAATGTAGGGCTTGGAATGTGATATTCTGGAGGTCAAAGGAGCTAGGATTAAAACCAAGAGAGAGTCACCAGTCCAACAAAACTGAGTGTAATTAATGAGGGGGAAAATTTGACATTCAGTGAAGTAGAAGAATTTAAAGCATACTTGAGAAGCCAGAGCTAAGTAGAAAAACTGACTTTCAAACACAAGAATCAAGAGAAGCATGAAAAGGTAAACAGGAAAGAGAAATCATAAGTGACTTATCAAAGTTGAACTGTTTACATTCCTACATGGAAATATGATATTTTTAACTCATGAGACCTTTCTCAATATTAGGGTAGTTGGAGGGAATATATAAGTATCTATGTATCTATCTGTCTATATATAACTAATATATACATATATATATATAACTATATAACTATATATAGAGAAGAGAAAATTAAAAATGGATAAAAATGAAGAAAAAAATGAAATAAAGAGGGAATAAGGAGTTTAAAGAAGAAAAAATAAGAGATAGAGTTGAGGAAAATAAACAATCAACTATAATAACTATGAATGTGAATGGGATACACTTACCCATAAAATGGAAGAGTGTAGTAGCATAATAAACAACAAGCGATATATATATATATATACACATATATGTCGCTTGTTTTCTAAATTATGCAACATATATATATACATATATACTATTTATACTATACTATAAATATATATATATATATGCACAGGGGGGCACAGGGTGAGCTGAATATGAAGGGATAGTATCTAAAAAATAAAATTATGGGGTGAGAAAGGAATGTACTGGAGAAAGGGAGAGGTAGAATAGGGTAAATTATCTCCCATAAAAGAGGCAAGAAAAAGCTTTTGTAGTGAATGGGGAAAACAGGAGAGGTGAGAGGGAATGAGTGGTCATTACTCTCATTGGATTTGGCTTAAGGAGGGAATAACATACACACTCAATTTGGTATGGAAATCTATCATACCCTACAGGAAATTAGGTGTGAAGGAGATAAGAGAGAAGGAGTGATAGAAGGGAGGGCAGATTGGGGAAAGGGATAATCAGAAGCAAACACTTTTGAGGAATAACAGGGTCAAAGGAGAGAATAGAATAAACAGTGGGACAGGAGAGTATGGAGGGAAATGCAATTAGTCCTTCACAACATGACTATTATGGAAGTGTTTTGCATCATTACACATGTATATCCTATATTGAATTGTTTGCCTTCTCAATGAGGATGGGGTGTGGGAGGAAGAGAGAGAATTTGGAACTCAAAGTTTTAAAAATGAATGTTAAAAATTATTTTTACATGCAACTGGAAATTAAGATACACAGGCAATGAGGTATAGAAATCTATCTTACCCTACAGGGAAATAGAAGGGGAAGGGGACAAGAGAAGGGGGATGTGTGATAGAAGATAGGACAGATTGGGGGAAGGGGTAATCAGAATGTATACTGTCATGGGATGAGGAGGGAGAAATGGGGAGAAAATTTGGAACTCAAAATCCTGTGGAAGTGAATATTGAAAACTAAAAATAAATATGAATAAATTAAAAATGTTAGAAAAGAAAGAATAATAAACAACAGTATTTGTTAAGCTTCTAATAGATAACTTATTGATAGAATGAGTAGTTATTCAACTTCTAAACTTGGTGGTAACGGGTGTGTGTGAAAATAATACCCAGAGAAAAGTCAACACTAGGATCTTTTGTTCTAGGGAAAAGCTGAGATTTCCTGTGCTGAGATGTAGATAATATAAACCTTCCATATAATTTAACACTTTTGAAATCACATTATCCTGATTACACAAAGGAGAGAAGTTTTTAGATGACCTAATTACTTTTCAATATTCTATTTTCTCTGACTCATTTAAGGGAATCCACTTACTGTTTTTGCTATTCCTAGTCTTTTAAGTGGCCAAAATTCCCTCTGATGGGGGTCACATGACTTATCAGGAATGGGAAACTATCAGTTAATCTCAATTGACATGTGAGTGGTCTACTCTTTAAGAATTAAAGGTACAGAACACATAATAAACCTCCAAGGGGAAACAGGGAATTTCCTTCACCAGCTTTTGCTTTTTATGGACTAAGTTCATAGCACCATCCTGGCCTAATGTAGGTTCTGTTCTACACCCAGAGGACTCCAGTTTATAAGCTGATTGGAGATAAAAATGGGGTACTTCACCCAAAAGACATTATCACCTTTCATACATGAGTTTACATGTCCTATCCTGTTAGTGAAACTGGGAAGCTAGAGCCAAATACAAGAATGTTGATGTTACCACCACCATTATCCTCCCCCCATGATGGGCCACAAAGGGGAAAAATCAGCTTGGTTTTCACTCATTCAGTTTTTTTAAAAAATTGCTTGAAATTTCACAAATCTGATTCATTCCTTTTTCAGTTATAAAAAATAAATAAATCTGCTGTAACATTCAAAGTTATGTTTTTAATATTCTTAAAACAAATTTTAAAGAATGCTAATTTGAGATTCACTATGATAATTTCAGCTTACAATCCACAATTTGGATAACCCCTACTAATTTCTAATTAGTTTATGATGTTGAACTTCTAGAAATTGGAGAAAAGATCCCCTTATCTGTCTGTCTTTTAATCTAGGCTACAGTCAAAAGACAAAAAGAGACTTAAAAAAAAAAAAAAGGTTTTCTCTTTATTCTTGCCCTTTCGGAGACAGGGAAAAACAACAACAACAACAACACCCTAGTTTAACAATAGATTACACAACAAAAAAGACATAGAAGTGCCACCTGGCAAAGTCTTACTGGTTGAGCTGGATTAAGACCCCACCATTTTCTTAGCTCCCTGCCTAGCCAATTGAACTCACACAGAAGCACATACCTGCAAGTAGGGCTGATATTCAAGCATTACACTATAGACAACAGAGATAAGAAGAAACAAAGACAGACAAGAACACACCCATGGGATAGAGTCTGAGTGACTAGAAATAAAAATTATTTTTCCTAATTATTTCCTCTGCTCAAGGAAATTTTTGCACACAAATGCCTAATTGGTCAACTGTTGTTTTGTTTTGCTTTTGGCAGTGTACAATATTGCAAAAATGGTTTTAAATAGGAAATGCACTGATATATACAAAATATTTATATTTGCTCTTTTTGTTGTAGAAAAGAATTAGAAATTGGGGGGATGCCCATTGATTGGGGAATGGCTGAACAAGTTGTAGTATAGGATTGTGATCAAATACTATTGTGCTGTAATACGATGAGCAAGATTGCTTCAGAAAAACCTGTAAAAACTTATATGAACTGATACAAAGTAAACTGAGCAAAACCAGGAAAACATTGGATACAAGAACAGTCATATTGTATGATGATCAAGTGTGAATAACTCAGTTAATTTCAGCAATACAATGGTCCAAGACAATTCCAAAAAACACTTATGATGAAAACTATTCTCCACCTCCAGAGAAAGAACTGATGGAGTCTGAATAAAAATCAAAGCTTACTTTTTTTTAAACTTTCTTTTCTCTCTCTTTTTTTTTTTTTTGGTCTTCATTTTCTTTTGCAACATGGTTAATATGGAAATATGTTTTTTTCATGACTACACATGCATAATCTATATCAAATTGCTTTCTTTCTCAAAGAGGGGGAAAGAGAGAGAGAGACAGAGAAAGAGAAAGAGAGAAAAGAGAGAGAAAGAGAGAAAATAGAGAGTTTGGAACTCAATTTTTTTAAATGAACATTAAAAATTGTTTTTACATGTAATTGAAAAAATAAAACATAAAAGTTCTTCCTCATGTACTTTTTTATATAAGACAATGTTACTCATTCTTTCTCCCTCTCCCCCTCCTCTTAAGTATCCCTCTTTTTCATTTATCCATTTTTTTACATTATCTCAACATAATTGACTTACTTTCACACCCATTTTCTATGTAGAATCCTTCTAACTGCACTAATAATGATAAAGTTCTTAAAATAAATTTGTATAATCTTTTACTACAGAAACATATATAGTTTAACCTTATTGAGTCCTTTATGATTTCTCCTTCATGTTTACTTTTTTAGGACTCTCTTGAGTCCTGTATTCAAAGTTCAAATCTTCTATTCAGCTCTGGTTCTTTCATCAGGAATGCATGAAAGTCTATTTCAATAAATACCCAATTTTTTTCCTTGAAAGATTATACACTGTTTTTGCTGGGTATGTTATAGGGTGTGTGTGTGTGTGTGTGTGTGTGTGTGTGTGTGTATGCTGTAATCCTAGCTCTCTTACCTTCTCAAATATCATATTCCAATCCTTCCATTCCTTTTATGTGATAGCTATTTAATCTTGCGTGATCCTAACTGTGACTGCACAGCATTTGAATGATTTGTTTATGGCTACTTGAAGTATTTTCTGTTTTACTTAGGATCACTATCATTTAGCTATTCTATTTCTGGGAGTTTTCATTTGGGGATCTCTTTCAGGTGGTGATCAGTAGATTCTTTTAATTTCTATTTTATCCTCTGGTTCTAGGATATCAGGGCAGTTTTCCTTGATAATTACTTGAAATATTATACCTAGCATCTTTCTTCAATCATGGCTTTCAGGTCATCCAATAATTCTTAAATTACCTCTCCTTGATCTATTTTTCAGTTTAGTTGTGTGTTTTTGTTTTCAGTAAGATATTTCCCATTTTCTTCTATTTTTTTCATTCTTTTGACTTTTTTAATGTCTCAGGAAGTCATTAGTTTCCACTTACCCAAACCTAATTTTTAAGAAATTATTTTCTTCAGTGAGCTTTTTGTACCTCTTTTTTCCATTTGGTCAATTCTTTTTAATGACTTCTTTTTTTCAATGAATTTTTGTACACCTTTTCCATTTGGCCAATTCTGTTTTTAAGGTGTCATTTCAGTAGTTTTAGTACCTCTTTTGCCATGCTGTTAATTATCCATTCATATTTATCTTGCTTTCATTTCTTTACCTAATTTTCCCTCTATCATTTCCATTTCATTTTTGATATAATTTTAATTCTTCCAGGAATTCATGTTGGGCTTTTTACCAATTCATATTTTTCTTTGAGTCTTCGCTTGTAGCTATTTTGACTTCATGGTATTCTTCTAAGTTTTGTGCCTTGATGTTCCCTAATACCATAGTAGGTTTTTATGGTCAAGTCCTTTTTTGTTGTTTGTTCATTTCCCCATCCAATTTCTTCATTTTGAATTTTATGTAAATGGTGGGCTCTGTTCCTGCTTTATGGGGGTAGGGCATTCTGTCTCAAACTTCAGACTTTTTTGCACTTATGTTTTCAGAAATAGTTTTGAGTGTTTGAAAATTTTCAGTGCTTCCAAGGTGGTATGATCTGGGGAGAGGTGTTGTTATTGCTCTCTTGGTCTATACTTTGTTCCTTACCCAGAAAGGGCCCCTGATCCCTTGCTATTGCAATCAATATTGTTCCTCAAGACCCTCCTCCCTTGGGACTGGAAGGAATACTATTCTTCAGGGTCCCTAAACATTTGGGTGTGGAAGTGATACTGTCCTTCAGGGATTCCACACCCTTGACAGAAAGTGCTCCTCTCTGTCCTTGAACTATGACACAGAAGTGGGCATAGGCAATGTAGCTGCCAAACAGCAACTGTTCCTGTGTCCAGTACTAGCACAGGGGTATCCACTTATCTCTTTCTGATCAGTTTCCAGGTCCCCTTACTGTCTCTGGTTAGAGAGCTACCAAAGCCACTGCTGTGTCTGTTGCCACCACCTTGTTCCACCACTGGTCAGGTTTCATCCACATGGTCTCCAGGCCGGCCTCTTCCCCCTGTGTCAAGATCTCTTTTTCCAACTTTCTGTGTTGTCTTGGGCTGGAAGAATGTCTCACACTGAGATTTTATTGGCTCTGCCACTCCAGAATTCAATTTGAGGCGTTATTTTAAAGTTGCTTGGTGAGGAATGTTGGAAGAGCTCAGCTCAGTGATTCTCTACTTCACCATCTTGGCTTTGTTGCCCTCCTTCAGTATGTAGATACAAAAAGAAACATGTGTGATTTCTTTTTATATACACTGTAACAAAAGCCCAATACAGTAGACTCAGTTTGAGAATTCATTATGTGATCAAATCTTTATTTATCCTATGCTTTTTTTTTATTGTCTTGCCCAATATGAAAGTAAAATTCACTTGTATGTAGAGTCAATAGTCAATAGTCAATAATCTTCACAGGAATTATTCTAACAAATAGGGTTATATCAACAATCTCTCAGGCCTTTGGAATGGTTGCCAGTTGTAAAGATAGGTCACCTATTTTGGCAAAGTGTTTTACCAAGTTACTGCAAATTATCTTAAACCTCTATGGTGAATCATTTTCTATTTGGAAGAATCTCAATGTTTACTCATAAATATTCCATTTTCTTTCAAATATGCTCTATTATAAGACTATATTATTTTAAAATTATATATGTATATATTCATATAGTTCAAAAATTATATGTGTGCATATACACACATATATAATTTTAAATAGTATATTTAAAAGATACTGAGTTTTGACCTGATTATATTAGCACAAATAATTTCATCAAGAAAAATGACATATAAGGGGAAGCAAGGTGGTGCAGTGGATAGAGCACTGGTGCTGGAGTCAGGAGGACCTGAGTTCAAATCCAGCCTCAGACACATGACACTCACTAGCTGTGTGACTCCGCACAAGTCAATTAACCCCAATTGCCTCACCAAAAAAAGAAAGAAAGAAAGAAAGAAAGAAAGAAAGAAAGAAAGAAAGAAA
>NW_020954610.1:23579602-23631602 GCF_900497805.2 Vombatus ursinus
AAAGAAAGAAAGAAAGAAAGAAAGAAAGAAAGAAAGAAAGAAAGAAAGAAAGAAAGAAAGAAAGAAAGGAAGGAAGAAAAGAAAAGAAAAATAACATAATAAAATCATCAGATGAGAGGAATAAAATATAGTTAATACTTAAAAATGTTTTAATTTCCCTCAATTTTTCTTTGTTCTCAGCTACTGTGTATGAGTTCCTTCTTTCTGATTTTATTTGTTGCCTTTTTTCCAATGCATAAATCAGGTAAGTGTTCTAAATGTGATAATAATATAAAGTAGCCTTTTATGTTGTGGGAAATGAAGATTTTAAATTTTGCAAGTGTGACAATATGGTCAAGTAAATTAAGTTCTGCTTTTGGAACAGGAGTATGAAACATGATTCTCAAATAGCATTATTTTGAATGAGTATTATGATTAATCAGTGGAAGATTAGAAATTTTACCAAACCAATAATTCATGATTTCTGGACTGAATATATATCTTTAAAGATTTTTGAATTGCTCTATAAATTCTTTCATATATCAAAGGTTACTGAGAAAATATTTTGAAAAAGTAAATATTAGAATTGCTTATAGATGTTATTATTTCTGTCTAATTACATATTAATTCCAGGTGCTCATCCTCCAATAATAACTTTGTTCATTGTTTAAATCAACTCAATTATTTGGCATATATGGTACTCAAAGTCATTAATTTATCAATTTTTCCCTCATTCCTTTGTCAAAACCTCAGGGATGTTAGCACAGCTACATAGAGGTGGAAAGAGAAGTGGAAGGAAGGGTATATGCATTTATGTTGCACCTACTGTGTACCAGACACTCTGCTGAGTGGTGTGTGTGTGTGTGTGTGTGTAATCTCAACAACCTCTCACAACGACACTGTTATTGTCCCCATTTTACAGATGATGAAATTCAGGAAGATTGAGCTTAAGTAACTTGCCTAGAGTCCCACAGCTAAGTTAGTGTCTGAGGACAGATTTAAATTTAGGTCTTCCTAACTCCACATCCATTGCTCTATCCTTGAAAGAATAGGTACCTTCATCACCTTTGGGAATAGATTGGCCCCCCAAAAAAGTGTGAAAGGAAGAGAGCCAAGAGGAGAAGAGTTTGTTTACAATAGAATGAATGCTCCAGTTGGTATAAAGGAATGGGAGAGCTAAAGAAGGTGTTACCTCTAGGGGCATAGGGCTGAGGTGAATAAGAAAAGTATTTTTAAAAAAAACCAGACAAACAACCAGGGAAAAGGGATTTTTGCTTTAGTAAAAGGCAATCCTGAACCACAGGAATAACAGGACCACCAGCTGAGAGTTTACCTGTTACAGGATGTGGGAAGAATCAGTTGATTAGGGCTCTCACCCTCCAGGGTCCTGTGGTGACTGACCAAGACACCTCTGTGAGTGCAGGGGTGTCAGTTTCCATAACTGGACACTCCAAATGTTTAATAGCTGAGGTGGGGAATATAGGCAACATGGAATTCTATATGAGCTTCTTAAGAGTTCTGACACTTGAGAAGTGACAGATGACCATCTTTTTTTTAGATATCACTTTTTAAAGATTTATTTATTCATTTTTAGTTTTCAACATTCATTTCCATAAGATTTTGGGTTCCAAATTTTCTCCCCATCTCTCCCCTCCTCTCACCATGAAATAGTATGCAATTTGTATAGATTCTATGTATACATTCATGTTGAATCTATTTTTAACATCAGTCTTGTTTTAACATCAGTCTTCTAAAGAAGAATTAGAACCAATGGGAGAAATCACAAGAAAGAAGAAACAAATAAAAGAAAAAAAGAGAGAAAATAATATACTTTGATCTGCATTCAGACTCCATAGTTCTTTTTCTGGATGTGGACAGCATTTTCTATCATGAGTTCTTTGGAGTTGTCTTGGATCCTTGCATTGCTGTGAAGAGCCAAGTCTATCATAGTTAGTCATGACATATTGTGGCTGTTACTGTGTACAATATTCTCTTGGTTCTGCTCACTTCGCTCAACATCAGCTCATGTAGGTCTTTCCAAGTTTTTTTCTGAAATCCTCCCGCTCATCATTTCTCATAGCACAATAATTGTATTCCATTATATTCATATATCACAACTTGTTCAGCCATTCCCCAGCTGATGGAAATCCCCTCAATTTCTAATGCTTTGCCACCACAAAAAGGGCTGCTATAAATATTTTTATATGTGTGGGTCCTCTTCCCATTTGTATGATCTCTTTGAGATACAAACCTAGAAATGGCATTGCTGGGTCAAGGGGTACACACAATTTTTTGCTCTCCAGAATGGTTGGATCAGTTCACAATTCCACAAACAATGCATTAGTGTTCCAATTTTCCCACATCTTCTCTAGCATTTATCATTTTCCTGTTTTGTTTTATTAGCCAATCTGATAGGTGTGATGTGGTACCTCAGAGTTGTTTTGATTTGCATTTCTCTAATCAATAGTGATTTAGAGCATTTTTTCCTATGACTATATGAAATTTTTAATTTCTTCTTCTGAAAACTGCCTGTTCATATCCTTTGACCATTTATCAATTGGAGAATGACTATATTCTTATAAATTTGACTCAATTCTCTATATATTTTAGAAATGAGGCCTTTATTAGAGACACTGTTTGTAAAAAATTCTTTCCAAGTTTTTTGCTTCCCTTCTAATCTTGATTGCATTGTATTTGTGCAAAAACTTTTCAATATAATGTAATCAAAATAATCTATTTTGCATTTTATAATGTTCTTTATCTGTTGGTTGGTCATAAATTCTTCTGTTCTCCATGAATCTGATGGGTAAACTATTCCTTGATCTCCCAGTTTGCCTATAATATTAGCCTTCATATCTAAATTGTGTACCCATTTTGATTTTATTTTGGTATACTGTGTAAAGTGTTGGTCTGTGTCTAGTTTCTGCCATATTATTTTCCAGTTTTCCTGACAGTTGTTGTCAAATAGTGAGTTCTTATCCCAGAAACTAGAGTCTTTGGGTAAGATGACTGTCTTGAGTGGGTGCCTGGAGCTGGAGTGAACTCATAGTGGGTACTGGTTCTATAACACTATCCTAAAGATAGGAGAGAAGGAGACACAATGAGTAAAGAGTGTGGTATTTTTGATCAAGTGCTGGGCCTGGAATCAGTGAGACTTGAGTTTGAATGACACTTCAGATGTCATTCATCTTAATGTCAGACTATGTCCAGCTTTCTTCTCCATCTGTGTTATAGTCTCTAAAATAAAGTGGTCACTTTTCCCAAAATTTCATTATTTTTATTCAGCAGCTAGTTCTTTCTTGTTCATACTTGTAATGAGTTTCTCTTGTAAAGAGTTCCTCTTATTGTTTCTTCCACATTTTAAAAGAACAAATTATCATTAAGCAAGCTAAGAAATTTTAGTTGATCAGCCCACATCTGCAGAGTTGAGCTCTTGATTCCATTTTTTAGGGAGAACATTGACAAGTTTATGGGAGTTCTCAAAAATGCCCTAACTAAGTTACCTGGCCTTTCTCAGTCTGTTTCCTCATCTGTAGAGTGGAGATACTAATAATGTATGTAGAGCACCTTGCCTACCTTACAGGTTATACAAATGTCAGCTACTGTCATTTGACACCCTACCAATAGAACACAAGACTCTCAAGTTTCATGAATGGGGAGACCTACATACTCCAAAGCTTGGGACAAATGTCTGTACCCTTTGCAGTTTCTTTGTTGTTGTTTTTCTTTTGTTTTGTTTTTTAAGAAAGTTCAAAGATCCTGCCTCTGTGGACTAAAGACAATTCATCTGACTCCTTTTTCAGAGATATTTAGTAGGCTTCAAGGAGTATCCATGTTGCTACTATTAGAGAAGTCCTATGTATAAACAATGGCCCATAGGTATGTAAAGTAATTCTTAAATGATTGTGAGCCAGGAGGAAGGAATTGAAATAATTTAGAGTAGAGGAAGTGATCCTCATTCAGGAGAATGTGACACAGTGTCCTGGAGTTTGGAATCCATTTGATGATTCTGGATGGTGGAAGTTGCATAAGTGCTAGTCTAAGGGTGAAGATTGGTGCTTATCATCTTTGCACTGAGATATACATACCTATGGGAGCACTGTGATCTCTGCACTCCCCATAAGGGGGAGAGAGAGAGAGAGAGCGAGAGGGAGAAAGAAAGAGGGAGAGAAAGAGAGAGAGAGGCAAAGAGAGAGAGAGAAAGAGAGAGAGAGTATGAAAGTCTAATTCATCTTCAAGGGTCATCAGTACCCGCAATAGAGCCTCAATAAGACTAATCATTACAGTAGATCACAGCAGACTAGACAATCTTTGTTTGAGGGTATGAATATTTGTGTAGCATGTCCAGAGAACTGGAATAAGATTCAGGTGACAGTGCAAGAAGAATGTGAGAATCCTAATCATTTTTTTTAAATTGGCTATACAAAAGTAATAAACTATATGCCAGGCTAGACTTCTTTATTCCATGAGATGCTCATATCATTTCCACCTATTTTTTTTCAATCAATCTCTGCCTAACCTAGGAAAGCATTTCCACAAGAGATGCCTAGGTGGGCATAGAATTACCGTAGAGCAAATTGGGAGCATTGTCTTCTATTTCTATGAAGGAGAGTTAAAAGAGGAAAGGGAGAAAGAGGTAAAAGATGGACAGAAAAAACAAAACCAGGAAAAAGGAACTCTAGAAAAGGAACAGATTGTTATGAACCCAATGCAGACTATGTCATCCCAAACCATTCTTAATGTCTCTGAGACTTCTGAATATAGTGTTTCAGGAGCTTCTATATAGATCATTAGAGAAATCATTGTAGAAGCTGTTTGGTAGCCTGTATCTAAACCTCAGGCTTTTTGCAAGTATTTCTACTGTGGAAGGAAAGTTCACATTGCTCAAGTGCTTTAAGAGACAAAGAGAATGAGGTAAGGATTAAGCCATAATGCAGGAAGAGGGAAGAGTAAAAATTGTGGATCTCAGAGATAGATTTTCTTTTGCCTAGACCCCAAGATCCTAGGGTCAACTTTTTTCCGGATGTTCCTTTCACCCACCCTTTTCCCACTAATCTTAGGAGTGGAATAACTACTCTTTCTATCAATAAGTTACCCAGTAGAAACTTAACAAATTCTAACTGACTAATTGAAGATGAGTGTGGAAAGTAATTTTCTTTTTAATTCAAAGAAGCAGCAGCTAGAGAGTAAGTTTTCTTCCCTCTTTTAAGAACACTCTTTTTGGAATGAGGGAATTCTGGGAATCAAGATGGTGGAGTAAACAGTAAATCACTGTAGCTTTCTGTTCATCTACAAACAGCCATAAAACAGTGCCCCAGGAACAGCAGAGTCGGTGGAAAGATGGGGTAGAGAGGTCTTTTAGCTTGGGAGACTTGGAGGATTGTCAAGAAAGTTCCATCTCACTCAGGTAAAAGGGGGACACATTCCAAGAAAGGAAGCATCCACTCCATCAATTGGGGAATGGCTGAGCAAGTGGTGGTATATGAATGTGATGGAATACTATTATGCTATAAGAAATGATGAACAGGCTGATTTCAGAAAACCTGGAAAGACTTGTATGGTCTGATGCTGAGTGAAGTGAGCAGAACCAAGAGAACATTGTACACAATAACAGCCATGTTGCATGATGACTAATATTGATAAACTTAACGTTTCTTGTCAATACAAGGATCTAAGACATCTCCAGAGGTCTTGTTATGGAAAATGCTATCCACACCCAAAGAAAGAACTATGGAAGCTGAATTGCTATTTTTTTCTCTTCTGTTGAGTTTTGTTTCCTGTTTCTGATGGTTCCTCCTATTGGTTTTAATTTCTACTTACAACATCACTAATGTGAAAATGTTTAATATGAATGTAAATGTATAGCCTATTACAGATTATGCGCCGTCTTGGGGAGGGTGGTGGGGAGGAAGGGGTAGAAAACTCAAAAGCATATGGAAATGATTATTGATAAATCAAAATAAATTAATAAAAAAATAAAAAAGGAAGCCTCCGGTAAGCTGGCAGCAAGCCCCACTTCACAAACCAATGGGGAATCCTGAGCCCCCGTGTGGTGTAGCACATAAATGCCAACACTAGGACCTCCCCCTCCACATTCCTTAACATAGCCAGGGGAACCAGCAGACTCCAGATCTGAGAAATACCACATATTTCATTGTAGCCCAGGGAATTCAGGCATCCGCCAGGGGCCAGAATTCCACATGCTTCAGCACAGCCCAGGGCAAATAGGCACCCTCTGGTGGCTGGACCTCAATGGGTTTCAGTGTAGCCCTGGGGAAATGCAGAAAAACTCCACCGACCTCATCACATGCCAGACAACACCACCAGAACCCCAGCTCAGCACCAGGCAAGCTGACAGACCTCTTTGGCCTCCAGAAGCACCAGCCATCCCCCTGCCCCACCCCCTCAACATAGCACCAGACATGAGGGTCCCCTGCAGGACTCAGGGCAACATCAGCATAGCACCAGGTAAACAGACATGACCTGCAGACACCGGCACAAAAAGTCTGAGACATAGTCCTTTCTACCCTAGGAGTGGAGATCAAATTTAAAAGAAAGGGAAAAGGCCAAAAAAAAAAAGATAAGCAAAAAAAACCAAAAAAATTAATCTGACCATATAAAGTTATTATGGTGACAGGGAAGACCAAGGCACAAACTCAGAAGAGGATAACAATGTCAAAACACCTATAGGCAAAACTCCCACAGAAAAATGGGGAGTGGTCTCAAGTCCAGAAAGAACTCCTGGATGAGCTCAAAAGGGAGCTTAAAAAACATATAAGATAGGTAGAAGAAAAATTGGGAAAAGAAATGAGAGTGATGCAAGAAAATTATGGGGAAAAAATGGTAAACAGTTTGGAAAACTGCTTAAAAAGTAGAATTAGCCAAATGGAAAATGAGATACAAAAATCCACTGAAGAAAACAACTCCTTAAAGGGTATAATTGGCCAACTGACCTGAAAAATAGATTGAAGAGAGACAACATCAGAGTCATTGGACTTCCTGAAAGCCATAATCAAAAGGAGGACCTGGACAGCATTTTCTAATAAATTATCAAGGAAAATTCCCTGAAGTCCTGGAACCAAAGGGGATAACAGGCATAGAAAAAATACATTGATCAAATTAGAAAGGCATCCCAAGGAACATTATAGCCAAATTTGAAAACTATCAAGTGAAGGAAAAAATACTGCAAGTGGCCAGGAAGAAATAACTCATTATTCTGGGGAATTAGTATTATAATAATATATGTAATATAGTATAATAATGTAATCAGGATTACACAGGACTTGGCAGCTAAAACAACACAGGACTGGAGTTCATGGACCATGATATTCCAGAAGGCAAAGGAGTTAGGAATGCAACCAAGAATCACTTATCCAGAAAAACTAAGCATAATACATCAGGGGAAAAATAGTCATTCAACAAAATAGAGGGATTTCAAGTTTCCATAAGGAGAAGACCAGAACCAAACCAAAAATTTGACCTCCAATATTAAGACCCAAGAGAAACATAAACAAGTAAAAAGGGAAAAGAAAACATAAGGGATTCAATAGAGCTAAACTACTTACATCCTACACAGGATGCTGATACTTGTAATTCTTATAAATTGTAACACTAATAGAACAGTTAGAAGGAATATAAATAAACAGGGTACTGGTATAAGATGAATTTGCAGGAATGACAAAAACAATGAGGGATGAGAAAAAAGAGTACAATAGGTGCAGTAGGAAGGGAGAGGTAGAGTGGGGTAAGTTATTTCACATGAAGAAGTGCAAAGCATCTATTACAATGATAGAGAAGATGGGAAAGTGGGCCACAAGCATTGCTTGAACCTTACTCTCATCAGTATTGGCTCAAAGAGGGAATCATATACACAATCAGTTGAATATAGAAATCTATCTTACCCAACAGGAAAATAGGAGGGGAGTAGATCAAGTAAGGCAGATAGGGATGAGGACTAGCAGAAGGGAGAGAAGATCAGGAGAGGTGGTAAAGAGAAGCAAAATACCCTAAGGAAAGAAGGGTTGAAACAGAGAGAGAACAAACAGGAATAAGAATAAGATGGAGGGAATTACACAGTAAGTATTCATAACTGTGAACATGAATGGGACAAACTCTCCCACAAAGAAAAAAAAAGAGGATAGCAGAGTGGAACAAAAAACAGAATCTTACAATATGACGTTTACAAGGAACACACTTCAAGCAGAGAGACACACACAAAATAAAGGTAAGGGGGTGGAGCAGAAGCTAATTTAGATTTGGCTAATGTAAAAAAAAAGGCAGGAGTAGCAATCCTGATCTCAGGCAAAGTAAAAGCAAAAATATACCTAATTAAAAGAGATGAGAAAGGAAACTGCATCTTGCTAAAAGTTACCACAGACAATGAAGAAATACCAGTGCTAAACATATATGCACTAAGTGTTATAGCTTCAAAATTCTTAAAGAAGCTAAGTGAGTTACAGGAAGAAATAGAGAGTAAAACAATACTAGTGGGGAACCTCAATTTCCCCTCTCAGAACTAAATAAATTGAACCAAAAAATAAACAAGAAAGAAACTAAGGAGGTAAACAGAATAATAGAAATGATAGTGGAGGTGGAGCCAAGATGGCAGAGTAAAAGCAGTGACTTGCTTGAGCTCTCCCCCAAATCCCTCCAAATACCTGTAAAAATGGCTCTAAATAAATTCTAAAGCAGCAGAAGCCTCAAAAAGACAGAGTGGAACAAATTTCCAGCCCAAGACAACTTGGATGGTGGATCTGAATAGTATATCATGCCAGGTGGGGAGAGAAATGCGGTTTTGTGTGCACACACAGGCAAAATAGGCCTCAGCCTGTTTTAGAATGTATGGAAACATACAACCAAAAGAAGATAACAAAGTCAAATTGTATCAAACAAAGTGAACTATATCAGCCCTGATAAGACTGAATCATGGGCAGCTGTGGTGGTTTCCAGACTTCTCAACCCATTTATGCCAAAGACAACTTAGAAGGTCAGTAGAAAAAGACTGTGACTGCAGTGAGAGAGAAGCCCTGTCCCAGCCCATGTCACTGAGAATGACCCCAGGAGAGCAGCTTCTTCTGGAGCTTCCAGCCCACAGAATAAGGGGGAATTGAGTGGATGATCAGAGGGGTATTGCAGGAATCTCTTTGCTGGTGCAGTATTCTCTTGCTTTGCCCATGCTTCAATCTGTCACAGTTCTAGGTGGTGGTCCTGGGGCAAGGAGGAGTGCTGGAATGGTGGAGCTTGTAGTGGTGGTGGAGAGGAAATCCTCCTCACAGTTCCAAGGCAGAAAAGAGTGCTTGTGGTCACTCATAGACCAGAGCACAGGCCAGGAAAGGAGTAAACACCTCATCCCTTATCATGCCAGCTTGGAAGAACTGAAAATTTACAGGTCCCTGGAAGTATCTCTGAAAGCAGCTGCACAAAAACCGCAAAGTTTGGGACAGTGCATTCTCCACACTGGAAGCAGACCCCTACCTTATCTAAGAGTTTATAACTCAAGTAAGTGGCTGGGATCATGAGCAAACTTTGCAAAAAAAAAGTCAGAATCTTTCTTTGGTAACAAAGAAGATAGAAACATACAACCAGAAGAAGACAACAAAATCAAAGGTCCTACATTCAAAGCCTCCAACAAAAATATAAATTGGTCCTAGTCCATGGAAGAGCTCAAAAAGGATTTTGAGAAGCAAATAAGAGAAGTAGAGGAAAAACTGGGGAGACAAATGGCAGTGATGCAAGAAAATCATGAAAAACTAGTCAACAGCTTGCTAAAGGAGATCTAAAAAGATACTGAAGAAAATAACACCTTAAAAAATAGACTAACCCAAATGGCAAAAGAGGTCCAAAAAGCCAATGAGGAGAAGAATGCCTTCAGAAGCAAAACTGGCCAAATGGAAAAGGAAGTCCAAATGTTTACTGAAGAAAATACTTCCTTAAAAATTCGAATAGAGCAATTGGAAGCTAGTGACTTTATGAGAAATCAAGACACTGTAAAACAAATCCAAAAAAATGAAAAATTAGAAAACAATGTGAAATATCTTATTGGAAAACCAATTGACCTGGAAAATAGATCCAGGAGAGAGAATTTAAAAATTATTGGACTATCTGAAAGCCATGATCAAAAAAAGAGCTTAGACATCATCTTTCCAGAAATTATCAAGGAAAATTGCCCTGATATTTTAGTGGCAGAATAGAAATTGAAAGATATTTCAGAGGGCAGAATAGAAATTGAAAGAATCCACTGATCACCTCCTGGAAGAGATCCCCAAAGGAAAACTCCTAGGAATGCTGTAGCCAAATTTCAGAATTCCCAGGTCAAGGAGAAAATATTGCAGGCAGCCAGAAACAAACTATTCAAGTATTGTGGAAACACAATCAGGATAACCCAAGATTTAGCAGCTTCTACATTAAGGGACCACAGGGCTTGGAACATAATATTCTGGAGTGCAAAGGAGACAGGATTACAACCAAGAATCACCTACCCAGCCAGACTGAGTATAATCTTTCAGGGGAAAATGGATATTCAGTGAAATAGAGGACCTTCAAGCATTCCTGATGAAAATACCTGAGCTGAATAGAATAATTGACTTTCAGATACAAGACTCAAGAGAAACATGAAGAGGTAAATAGGAAAGAGAAATCATAAGGGACTTATTAATGTTGAACTGTTTACATTCCTGCATAGAAAGATGATATTTGTAACTCATGAGACCTTTGTCAGTATTAGGGTAGTTGGAAGGAAATAAAAAATATATGTATGTATGGATAGATAGATAGATAGATAGATAGATAGATAGATAGATAGATAGATAGATAGATAGATAGATAGGCAAATAGTGGGCACAGGGTGAGTTGAAGATGAAGGGGTGATATCTGGAGAATAAAATTAAGGGTGAGAGAGTATTATACACAGACAAGAAAAGGCTTTTACAATGGAGGGAAAAGAGGGAAGGTGAAAGGGATTGAGTGAATCTTATTCTCATTGGATTTGGCTTAAGGAGAGAATAACATACACACTCAGTTGGGTATGGAAATCTATCTTACCCTACAGGAAAATATGGGGAGAAGGGGACAAGAGAGCAGGGGGATGAAAGAGGGGAGGGCAGATTGGGGAGGGGATAATCAGAAGCAAACACTTCTAAGGAAGGACAGGGTCAAAAAAGACAATAGAATAAAAGTGGGGTGGGATAGGATTAAGGGAAATATACTTAGTTTTTCACAACATGACTACTATGGAAGTGTTTTGCATGATTACACATGTATAATCTGTATCAGTTGCTTGCCTTCTCAATGAGGGTGGGTGGGGAGAGAGGAAGGGAGAAAATTTGGAACCCAAAGTTTTCAAAACAATTGTTAAAAAATGTTTTCACATATAACTGGGAAATAAGATACACAGGAAATGAGGTATAAAAATCTATAGAAAATCATTGTTTATAATGCGAATAAGAGAAACTTTCCCAATAAGATCAGGGGTGAAGCAAGGATGCCCATTATCACCACTATTATTCAATATTGTACTAGAAATGTTAGCTATAGTAATAAGAGAAGAAAAAGAAATTGAAGAAATTAGAATAGACAATAAGGAAATAAAACTACCATTCTTTGCAGATGATATAATGGTATACTTAGAGAACACTAGAGCATCAACTAAAAAATTACTTGAAATAATTAACTTTAACTATGCTCCAGAACATAAGATAAACCCCCATAAATCATCAATATATCTTTATATGACCAGTGAATTACCACTCAAACTACTAAAAAATATTTTGTAGAGCTAGAAATAATAACAATAAAATTTATATGGAAGAATATCAAGAGAATTAATGAAAAAAATACAAAGGAAGGTGGACTAGCAATACCAGATCTCAAACTATATTATAAAGCAGTAATCATCAAAACTACATGGTACTGACTGAAAAATAGAGTGGTGGATCAGTGAAATAGATTAGGCACACAAGATACAGTAGTCAATAACCATAGTAACCTAATCTTTGATAAACCCAAAGACCCTCGCTTTTGGGATAAGAACTCACTATTTGATAAAAACTGCTGGTTTGAAAACTAGAAAACAAAAGGACATAAACTAGGTATAAATAAATAGCTCCCATCTTATACTAATATAAAGTCAAAATTAGTGGGATAACTGGAAAATTATATGGCAGAAACTAGGCATAGACCAATATCTTATATGCTCTAACAAGATAAGCTCAAAATTTGTACATTATTTAGACGTAAAGGGTGACACCATAAGCAAATTAGAAGAGCAAGAAATAGTCTACCTGTCAGATGTATGGGGAGGGGAAGAATTCATGACCAAATAAGAGAGAACATTACAAAATGTAAAATAGATAATTTTGATTATGTTAAATTAAAAAGCTTTTGTCCAAAGAAAATCAATGCAACCAAAATTAGAAGGAAAACAGAAATATAAGAAACAATATTTACAGCAAGAATCTCTGATGAAGGCCTCATTTCTCTAATATATAAAGAACATAGTTAAATTTATAAAAATACAAGCCATTCTGCAATTGATAAATGTTCAAAGGATATGAACAGGCATTTTTCAGATGAAGAAATCAAAGCTATCTATAGGTATATAAGGAAGTTTTTAAAATCATTTTTAATTAGAAAAATGCAAATTAAAACTACTCTGAGGTACCACCTCACATCTATCAAATTGACTGAAAGAAAAATGATAAATTGGAGAAGATGTAGGAAAATTGGAACACTAATGCATTGTTGGTGGAGTTGTGAAGTGATCCAACCATTCTGGAGCATAATTTGGAACTATGCCAAAGAGGCAACTAAACTGTGTATATCTTTTGATTTAGCAATACCACTCCTAGGTCTGTACCACAAAGAGATCATAAAAAAAGGAAAAGGACCTACATGTGCAAAAATATTTATAGCAGCCCTTTTTGTGTTGGCAAAATATTGGAAACTGAGGGGATGCCTATCAATTGCAGAGTGGCTGAACTATCTATGGTACATGAATGTAATAGTAGATATATGATAATTGTAAACCTCTGTATTAACAGATATTTATCTCTTATTCAGCCTTTAAAACAAAAATACAATTTTAAGGCTGGAGTTTGTTAAGACTAGATCAGTAAAAATGTATGTTCAATGCAGACCATTCCAGATATAACTTTATAATTCACAATAGTCTTATACTATAGACAAATTCCTAATTACCACCCCCTTTTCATTTAAAAAAAAGTACTTACAATAGGGGAGGGGATTCAGTTTTCTAAGTGGATAAAATAAATAAAGCTTCTTCTTTACTATAGGCAAACTGGAAGTTTCCAGTTCCTTAAATTGTATTTTGGGGTATTAACCATTTTCAAATATTTTCTTTTCTTTTAACAGTTCAGTTCATATAGCAACATACCAATTAGGACAGAACCAACAAACAGCACATTTATACAACATCAAAAACAATATTCTGGATTTGAGACATGAAACAGCCAGAGATATGAGGTCCAGTCAGGTGACCTCAATTCAGTTGAATGTATCTCCAAATTATCTTAAACAGAAAATCATTCTGAACAAATTTAAGTGTAACTTACTTCCCAAACATAAACTAATCTATCAAAAATAGCAGCCTTTAGATACTCTTTAACAATTCAATTTATAAGTTGACAGAATCTGAATTACAAGAGAATTCATTTTCCTATCTATGTTGGTGATATAGAGTTTCACATCATGGACATATATTTAATTTTACATTAGCAGTACCAGGAAATGCATATAAAGCTTTTCCAAATTAAATTCACAACTATTAGCTCTGTTTTGATAGAAATTTTTAAAAAGAATAACTGAGGCAGATCTTCTAGCTAGGTGTCATTTATTATGGTCTAATTGTTTATCTTCTGGCTATGAAACCCCAAGTTGAGGGTGCAAAATTTTTTTTTATGAAAATGGAACAGAGAACAGAACAAAAATCTCATCAGGGAGAAGTTTAAACTTTGACATACCTAAGCTTTCTTACCCCAACCTTAGTGAAGAGGCTTCAAGTCATTCTAGAATTTTATTCTAGATTTCATATAAAATTCTGATTGCCTTTTTATATCAGATGAATTTTAAGCTGTTTTTTGAGGAAAAATATTACTAGAAAGGAATGTTAAGTAAAGTTTTTGTGTGATTTTTAGAAGGTCTGATAAATTTTTATTTGCTAGCTAATTTATTGCAATAACTTGAGAGTACTGACAACAATTGTATCCAGCCCTATTGTGATTAGTGAGACTTCACTGTTTGAGGTGTAACCCTTTGGAATCCTGAACACTCTTTCTGAGTTTTGTTTTTATATTTGTTGTGTCCTTGGGCCAGTGTATCACTGATTAAAGAAAAACACCAAAAGAAAAACACCAGCAGCTCAATGGAGTGAAATCTGATATTTAAGGGCACTGGATATCTGTCCCTGGGAATAAAGTTAGGAGGACAACCTTGTGAAGGCTAAGATTAGACCCTCTTAATCCATTTTCCCATATAAGAAACCTGCCCACCTGGTTAATTCTGAGCCAGACTATAATATCCTGCCATATACTTGACTGCTTGTGCTCTTCTTACCTGAAATCCCATGGCACTGAGGATGCTTTAGCCTTTTATACAGGTGTTGAGCCATATTATGCACTTGGGCTTAGCCTTGGAGGACCAGTAGTGATGCTGTCATAATCATCTCCATGCTTCTTCATCTGATAGCAAATCTCTTTAACCAGGGCAAGTTAAACTATGATCTTTATGATGAATCTTGTTACTGTAATACCTTAGCACCTTTTATTATCTTCAATCTTAGACTATAGTCAATATCGTATTCTGAACAACTAAGTAGATGAATATTTGACCTGGGAATCTGCCTGTTAGTCACTATATATTTCTGTATAAGATAAGATCCTTTAAATACCTCACAATAATATGGAAAATTATTAGGCAATGATGTAAGGATTTGTGAGACCCAGAGTATAATTCTATTATTTAGTGAAGTTAATATCATATACATTTTCTGTTCTGTGTCAAAAAATAAATAAATAATTTCAGCACAATTAATCTTAAAAGTGACTTACAGTCTATCTTGTGTTACATTAAAGAGATATCCTGTTTTACTCAGGCTTATTATTTAAGGCAGGATTAATACTTGTACATAAATAATGCTGTGGAATGTAAGTGAATTACACAAGAATCTGAAGAGGATTTGAGAGCAGTGGCCTATGTAGGTATAATACTTAGTTCATTTTAATGTGGTTAGTAATTGAACATGTTTTACTGTGGACAATACATTTGACACACTCTGGAATACACACCATCACAGCCCTTGGTTACAATTGGAATAAAATAAGTGTCTCTAAGAGACTTTAAGTGTTCCTGTATAAGAAAAGAATCTCATCCTCTTAAGGGGAAATGAGAAGATAAAAATAAATAGCTAGAGTAGATAGCAAAGTAATAGCTACAGTGAAAATTTTGTTTTTAGTGAAAATCTTGCTTAAAAAAATTATGACATGTTTGAATAATTATATATATATATGTCAAAAATAAAAACTGGGTTCAGAATTTTCTGATTTTTCAGTTGTTATTTGAATTTTTTAAATATATTAACATAGAAATTTGCTAAGTTATATTGAAAGACAGTTATAGGTAATAAACTAAGATTTCATCCCTTTCTGAGACTTAAATCTGAGGAGAATTAAATAGATGAATATCAGAAGTTAAATGATGATGGAGTCAATTCCAATTTAAAAGGCACTTTTAGCCATAGCCTACATAACTGCATTGGCAAATATAAAATTCATAGCCAGAAGGGCTCATTCTGCAAGTCAGATCTTCATAGATTTTTTTTTTTTTATATTCTCCCTTCAGTCTGCTGCTGGCAGTTTCTAAATCAAGTATCTGGTTTAGATAAGGATCAGAGCAGCAAGGAATATGGAAAAAATATAAATTCTCTGGTCTAGACATTCCTGATTTGATGTTCTTATTAGAGCTATAAAGTTTGAGCTAGCTTTCACTACATGACCTGGTTATTGGCAAAGCAAACTTGAAATGACTGTATTGAATTGTATTAAGATCTCTTTTGCAAGAGATTTTAACAGAAAAATATGTCTGCAAGTGACCTGAACTAGAAAAGCAGATCTGATAGAAGAAGATGCTCTGAAAACTTGCTTATTCCATAATGCCGAGGAGGCATTGGACTGCATTGGGAGATGTTCTCAGAAACCAGACAGCTGCAGGAGGCATCTGAGCCCTAAAATATGATAGACAGATGAAATGGAGAGTGGAGGTGAGTTACTGAGAAAAAAATGCCTACTCTTTCCTTTTTCCTTCTTCTCCATGGTCTGTTGTTCTTTGCAAGGCCTGCTTGCCAGAGGTAGAATGCCCCCAATGGTACTATTCAATGCACTGGTCAATCTTTCTCCCTCTTCCCCTCATGTTATTTTCCATCATAAGTTTCGTGGTTAAAAACTATTGATGAAGTATTTTTCATACCATTTAGTGACTCATTGAGGAAACTGAATCTCAGTGAATCAAAGAAGGGGAATGAGAGAAATGAATGCTCTACTAGTATATTAATAGCTAATTATTCATTTGTGATCCATCTTTTTCTTCCTATTTATTAAGACCTCACTTCTAAAAAGGTCACTTAGTCTCTGAAGGCCATGACTGAGTGATAAGATTACTTCTAGCCCTTAAGGCACATGCTCTTTAATGAAGTTGGAGGGGCCCCCATCCAACTGGTAAACCTGACTTTTGTTTAGAGTATAAACAAAATATAGTCTTGATCAATTCTTTGCCTGGGAGAAGAAACTACTCTCTTTGATTTCCTGTATTAGAATTTGGGGCAGCCCAGCTCATGAAATTCTCCTTCAAGTATCCAGAGAGGCCCAGATAGAAATAGCTTCCCCTGCCTAGATGACTTGAGGCTGCTGAACCTCATGATCCAGCCGTGTTTTCAGCAGGAGGAGCTGAAGAATTTTAGCCCACCTCCTCATTATATGTCCACCAACAGAGTTGAGTTTCACTTGTCAGAGGAGTTCCCTGTCAGAATGTACACACCTTATTTAAGCTGGTTCAGAGTCTCCCTTGGGGTCTTTGGTGACTGAGATAAACAGCTGACCATCAATTTATTTTTACCTAGCCTAATTAATCAATTGATTATTAATTACCCCAAAATTCTATCAGGGTTTTTTTTTCATTACAAACTGATGGACATAGGAAACCATCAGAGGATACCTACACCTGCTCTGAAGTAAGGTATGGGGTGAAGAGAAGATCTTCCCATAACTCTTGCCCAGAAGCAAGCTGTCCCCAATTTTCTACTGGCTTTTCCAGAACTCTGGATGAGCATATCCTAAGAAAAGCCCTAAGGAGAGCTGCGATCATAAAACAAATTGTCAGGGTTGGATTTTTTTTTTTGCCTTCTCCTTTTCTCTCTTTCTCCAACTTCTTTCCAATTTTGTGGTTTTAGCTATGTGGGGAACTGATGGTGGGGAAATTGCATCTACTGGTGCAGTTTTTCTGTGATTTATAGGCAGAAAGAATTGGTCTAAGCTTCAAGAAGGAAATTAGTTCTCATTAAAAATAGAATAGAGTTCTAGGCATGGACTCAGGAAGATGTGGGTTTAAATCTACCTAAAATTATAGGTATGTGGCTCTGGGCAGGCCATTTAATCCCTATGTACTTCAGAAATCTCCTTGGGATTTAAGTACCAAGTCATAGATGTTATCACTGTATATAAGTGGAGGGAGTTCCCACATCAGGAATTCCTCACCCTGAGGAGCCCACAAATCTTTCATATATTGTCAAAATAAGAACCACTCATCTCTTCAATAAATAATTGCTACTAGGTACAAAATCTTATGAGATATACTTGGGGAAATAATTTAGCTAAAATACAATACTTGACCTCATGCAGCTTATAATCTAGTGGAAGGATGAGACAAAAATATAGATAATTTATGAACACAATTATATTCTAGGCACATTATCAATATACAGAAAAATGAATATAAGGCCAGAGGGAAAGATTCTTGTTAATGGAAAATCAGGGAAACTTCCAGGTAGGAGTTTACATCAGGATCTGTAGTATTATGGATTTGAGAAGAGAAGAGGCATTTAAAACAATGCTCTCTGGAGTCTCTAAGAGGTTACATGTCTGACAGTTGCCCAGATAACTTATCTAATCTTTGTATATTTGATATGAATATCTGCAGCCATTTTTAAAAAAATGTTGTTTCCTTCCTTGTTATTCTCTTCAACTAACAGTGTTTTGCCTATTTTGCCTAGGTTTCACTGCTTCTCATTTTCACTCCATCCATGGTCAAGAGCTTATTTTCATATCTAAAATTCAAATACCATGCTCAGACATTATCTCCTTACACATCTGTTCACTTCCTGAATCCATTTTTACCTTTAGAAGTCTCTATTTCTAGTAACACCTGTGCCCCTAAGATGTTCAATTTCTTACCTAGAAATTCACTCCCTAGCATTTTTTCTGATTTATTTCTGGTGGTATCATTTGTCTCCATATGAATCATTATTGGGTAAAAGTGTTTGATTTTACAAGTCTCAGGAGTGTCTCAGTCATGTCCCAGATACACATCCCAGAAACAGCAAATTTCTTTATAGATAAGTCAGATCTGCAGATGCTGTTTATTCATTTTTATCATGTTTATCCTCTTTGAATTCACATGAGCATTACCTCCATTGATGCACCAAATGCCTTTTCATTTTGTGTGCTTTTAGTCCAGATCTTTCCAGAAATCCTCCATAGAAGATGTGAGTTCATATCTGGCCTCAAATAATTACTAACTATGTGATTGTGGGCAATTCATTTAACCTCCATTTGCCTCAGTTTCCTCATCTAGAAAATAGAGATAATAATAGCACCTACTTCCTAATGTTTTTGTGAGAGTAAAAAGAGATAATAATTGTAGAGTTCTTAGCATAGTACCTGGCAAAGAGTATTATATCAATGTTAGCTATTATCATTCAACATACATAAGCCTTCCTTAATAGAGAAAAATTTACAACTTATGATAACTTTTCCCCTCACTTTTTCTGCTTGAACTGTGCACATCTTTTCTGATCATATATATCATTGAAAATATTTATACCACTTTTTGTATTCAGATATGCTATAACCAACTTAACACTCACTGTGTGACATCCCATCAGTTTTTGGTCACCTTAAATTTTGTTTCCTTCATTATCATGGTATTTCATGATTTGCAGTCATAGAACTTCACCTAGAGCATACTGGTTTTAAAGAAATGGGATTTCAAAGTAGAACAGTTTAGGATTATTAGAAACAATTCATTATTTCTCAGAAGTGATCCACCCCATTCTCCTCTTTTTTAATATAGGCATACTTCATAATTCATCTATATTGCCCATCCAAGGCATAGAAGTCAATAGACTAATCCAGTGGACTTCCTGTTCAATTACATGTTATATTCTGAGGAATATACTTTCTATCCCACTGTTTTTTAAACAACAGATGACTATACAAATATATTTGAATTAATTATTGATTCAAATCCAAGAACTATATTTTAATTGGCAACTTGACTTTTCCTATTAAGTCAAATAAACCTCTTCAGACGCTTTCCTCTGTAAGTCTCAAAGGCATCCAAATCTATTCTTACAGTATAGAATTCTCAACATATGGCATATGGATGCCATATTTTTACTGACTACTTAGGTAAGGTTTTACCTTTAAACCTTTAGCAGGTTTAATATCATGAAGTCTATCACTACTGACTTTTTTTTCACATTTTTACCTTGAGGTCTTGTTAGGTATCTATTCACTTATAAGGAATCACTGGACTTGAAAGTTGATGGAACTTTAGAGACTACACTATCCAACTCCCTTACTTTACAGATGAGAAAACCAAAACTCATAGAGATTAAACCATTTTTATGTGATCATAGAGACTGTAAGCAGCAAAGCCAAGATTCAATTCCTGACTCATCATTGTTATACCACTTTGACTTTGATGAAGTTACAAATTGATAAGACTAAGCCACAATGGAAATAAATAATGATGTCTATATGATATTTTATGTTTTACAAACTGCCTATATTATCTAATTACCTGTACTTCAATACTTTGGAATTGATGATCTCATCAATGAGAATACTTCCTCTAAGGTTGCAGATGTCAATCCATTTAAGGTGTTCTAATCCTGTGACACTTTAATCCATATCTTTTTTAAAATTTATTAATTTAAGTTTTCAACATTCACTTCCACAAGATTTTGAGTTCCAAATTTTCTCCCATCTCGTCCTTCCCCCCACCCCAAGATAGCTTGCATTCTGATATGCTTTCTCCTAATTTGCTCTCCTTTCTATCTTCCCACCCACTTCCCTTATTCTCTTCCTCTTCAATTTTCCTGTAGGGCAGGATAGATTTCTATACCTCATTGCCTGTATATCTTATTTTCCAGGTGCATGTGAAAACAATTTTTTTAACATTTGTTTTAGAAACTTTGGATTCCAAATTTTCTCCCTTCCTCCTTCCCTACCCATCCTCATTGAGAAGGTAAGCAACTCGATACAGGTTATACATATGTAGTCATGCAAAACACTTCCATAGTAGTCACACTGTAAAAAACTAAGTATATTTCCCTTCATCCTATCCCACTACCCTGTTTATTCTACTTTGTCTTTTGATCCTGTCCCTGCTTAGAAGTGTTTGCTTCTGATTACTCCTCCCCCAATCTGCCCTCCACTCTATCATCCTCCTGCTCTCTTGTCCCTTTCCCCCCTATTTTCCTGTAGGCTAAGATACATTTCTATACCCAGTTGAGTGTGTATGTTATTCTCTCCTTAAGCCAAATCCAATGAGAATAAGATTCACTCATTCCCTTTCACCTTCCCACATTTCCCCTCCACTGTAAAAACCTTTTCTTGTCTCTTTTATGTGAGATAATTTACCCCATTCCACCTCTCCTTTTCTCCTTCTCCCATTATAATCCTTTCCCACCCTTTAAATTTATTCTCCAGATATCACCCCTTCATCTTCAACTCACCCTGTGCCCTCTATTTATCTGTTTATCTATCTATCTATCTATCTATCTATCTATCTATCTATCTATCTATACATACATATAATTTTTTCCTTCCAACTACCCTAATACTGACAAAGGTCTCATGAGTTACAGATATCATCTTTCCATGCAGGAATGTAAACAGTTCAACCTTAGTAAATCCCTTATGATTTCTATTTCCTGTTTACCTCTTCATATTTCTCTTGAGTTTTGTATTTGAAAGTCAAATTTTCTATTCAGCTCAGGTCTTTTCATCAAGAATGCTTGAAAGTTCTCTATTTCACTGAATGTCCATATTTCCCCTGAAGGATTATACTCAGTTTGGCTAGGTGATTCTTGGTTGTAATTCTCTCTTCTTTGATCTCTGTAATATTATATTCCAAGCCCTGTGACCCCTTAATGTGGAAGCTCTAAATCTTGGATTATCCTAATTGTGTTTCCACAATACTTGAATTGTTTTATTTTTTCCTGGCTGCTTGCAATATTTTCTCCTTGACCTGGGAACTCTGGAATTTGGCTATAATATTCCTAGGAGTTTTCCTTTTGGGATCTCTTTCAAGAGGTGATCAGTGGATTCTTTCGATTTCTATTTTGCCCTCTGGTTCTAAGAATGTCAGGGCAGTTTTCCTTGATAATTTCTGGAAAGATGTCTAAGCTCTTTTTTTGATCATGGCTTTCAGATAGTTCAATAATTTTTAAATTCTCTCTCCTGGATCTATTTTCCAGGTCAGTTGTTTTTCCAATGAGATACTTCATTGTTTCAATTTTTTCATTCTTTTGGTTTTGCATTACAGTGTCTTGATTTCTCATGAAATCACTAGCTTCCAATTGCTCCATTCTAATTTTTAAGGAAGTATTTTCTTCAGTAAGCTTTTGGACTTCCTTTTCCATTTGGCCAGTTTTGCTTTTGAGGGTATTCTTCTCCTCATTGGCTTTTTGGACCTCTTTTGCCATTTGGGTTAGTCTATTTTTTAAGGTGTTATTTTCTTCAGTATTTTTTTAGATCTCCTTTAGCAAGCTGTTAACTAGTTTTTCATGATTTTCTTGCATCACTTTCATTTATGTTTCTAGTTTTTCCTCTACTTCTCTTACTTGCTTCTCAAAATCCTTTTTGAGCTTTTCCATGGGCTGGCACCAATTCATATTTTTCTTGGAGGCTTTGAATGTAGGACTTTTGACTTTGTTGTCTTCTTCTGCTTGTATGCTTCTATCTACTTTGTCACCAAAGAAAGATTCTATGCTCTGATTTTTTTTTGGTGAAGTTTACTCATGATTCCATCCACCTACTTGAGTTATAAACTCTTTGTTAAGGTAGGGGTCTGCTTCCAGTGTGGAGAATGTACTGTCCCAAACTTTGGGGATTTTGTGCAGCTGCTTTCAGAGATACTTCTAGGAACCTAAGAACCTTTCATTCTTCCAAGGTGGTATGATAAAGGGTGAAGTGTTTACTCCTTTCCTGGCCTATGCTCAGGTTTATGAGTGACCACAAGCACTCTTTTCTGCCTTGGAACTGTAAGTGGGATTCCCTCTCCACTACCACTAGAAGCTCCATCATGCCAGCATTCCTCCTCACCCTAGGATCATCACCCAGAACTGTGACCCAAATCCAAGCACAGGCAAAGCAAGAGAATCCTTCCTCAGGGTCAACAAAGAGATCCCTGATCAGTCACTCAATTCCCCCTCTGTCTATGGGCCAAGATCTCTGGAAGCAGCTGATGCCCCAGAGCTGCACAGGGACTGGGATTGGGATAGATCTTCTCTCTCACAACGGTCACAGACCTTTCCTACTGACCTTCTAAATTGTCTTTGGCATTTGTGGGTTGAGAGGTCTGGAAACCACCACAGTGGGTCAGTCCCCTTAGGTCTGCTCCAGGTTTGCTGAAGCCTGGTCTTTGCCTGTTCACCAACGCTGAACTGCGTTCCTTTCCCAGCTCCGCACAATAGACCTTTCTAATCAACCGTCCAGGTTGTCCTGGACTGGAAATTTGTTTCACTCTGTCTTTTTTGCAGGTTCTGCTGCTGTAGAATTTGTTTAGAATCATTTTTACAGGTATTTGGAGGGGTTTGGGGGAGAGCTCAAGCAAGTCACTGCTTTTACTCCACCAACTTGACTCCACCCCTAATCCATGTCTTCTTGTAAATCTCCTTATGAGGTCTATACAATATGCTAGAGACAGTGTTCTAGGTCTTATAACTTTACAAGAGTACCAAAGGACTCTGTGGGTTATCAAAATTCATTATCCCTCATTCTTATGATATGACTGCCCCATCTTTTTTGATCATATGGCTGAAAATATCAAAAAGACACCAATTTGAATGATGTCTTAGAGGGGGAAGAGGAAATAAAAACAAACATTCTTCTTTAATTAGACTACACAATGGTTTTACTTAGTTTCTTTTCCATCTGAGGAATTAGAGTGAGGATAAGAACTAAGAAGTAACATGTTTCTGACTTTAAGTAAGATGAGAATGTATTAAATAAAATGAACTGAGAAACTCAGAGAAAACAGGAAATTAGAGAGAATGGTAAAGACACACAAAAATAGTTGTAATTTAAGTTTTGGTTTTCACAACAATCCAGTTAGCAGTCTGGATAAAGGAAGGGAGCTTCCCAGCCACTGACTGAAGAAACTGACTGAGAAAGGTTTAATTCATTTGGTTGAGAAAGCTATATTAGGAGAGCTTTAGTTCTTTCCACCATGATCATGAAGCTAACTGTATAGCTAAAGACTATCTTGAGTAAATATATGACATTCAATAAGGATTATTGGAGGTACCATACAGAGAATAGGCCCAGAAGAAAGCAAAAAGACCTTAAATTCCTCTATCCTTCCATAATTAGCCATTAGCACACCTGTGATGTAACTTTTCTCCCTTTCCAATATCAACCCTATTGTTAGCCATTTCAACTATACTTTTTTTTGCACTTCTGAAATCTTGAGTACACACTTGAGTGCATTTTCCTACAAGTAAATATGTATATATCTATCTATATATATCTATATATATATATGTATATATATGTATATATATATATATATCATTGGTGGTAAGAGTGGACTAGTAAAAGAATCACATGTGGCACACATATCTTGGAGATCCACATGGCAGGCATCATATAGGGACATCACTTTGGAACTGCTGAGACTGAGGCATAGAGAGAGATGGACTAACAGGGATTTATTATCATATAGAAAAATGTTGGAGTTCCTAATTAAGGAAGCAAAGAACATTAATAGTAATAGTGAAACCATCTTTATGTGTGTCTGAGGTTGAGTCAAAGAATAGGTCACAAGATTTGTGGAGTTTGAGGAATTGAGAGGTTATGGAGTTGGCAGATGCATGAAAATGAACATTAAAGTGTCTTAGTACAAGGGCAGAAATTATTTAGGAGTGGAAAATGGTGAGTCAGATGCTGAACTCTTTGAGAAAGTATGAAGAATGACCTGGGAGATGATATAGAACAGCCACTATGATTTGAATTGGGTAGAAATTTTGATTAGGTGGACTTCAAAGGAGGAGAGGTTACTGAATAATTGACATAAAGAAAATACTCATCCAGAAAACATGTACAACCATCATCATCACTTGATTAGACTAATGTAACAGCTTCTTGTGATGGTCATGCTGTTTCAAGTCTCTCAGCACCACAATCCATCCTATGCACTGTTGCCAAAGGGATTTTCCTTAAATGCAGATCTGTCCATTTCACATCTTATTCAAACAGTTTCAGTGACTCCTTGTTGTATGTGAAATAAAATATAGACTTCAGTGAGTAGCGTAAAGCCCTTCATGGCCTGGCCACTATCCTATCTTTCTAGCTCCATTGAATATTACTTCCATTTCTATATGGTATGATACAGCCAAGCTGGCTTGCTCTTTATTAGTTGCACACCACACTCCATGTCCCTTTTCCATGTCTTTGCATTGGTCATCTCCCATGAGTGGGATATATTTCTGCCTCACCCCTACCTCATTGAATTTTATAATAAAAATGATAATAACAATGATGACAATACATGATTTTAATCTTAAATAACTATTACTATGTAGTAATTTAAGATTTGCAAAACTCTTGGTAAATGTTATCACAATTTGTCCTCACAAACCTGGGAGGTTAGTGTTATTATTATCTTCATTTTATACCTGAGAAAACTGAGGCGGAGAGAGGTTAAGTGACTTTTCCCAGGCTCAATCAGCTAGTAAGTGTTTGGGGCTGAACTTTAACTCAGGTCTTTACTTACCTTAGGTCCAACACTCTATTTACTGGGCCACCTAACTGCCTCAAGAAGCAGCTTAAGTACCATTTTTCATATGAAGCCTTTCCTGATCTTCCAAACTGCTAAAGCCCTTCCTCTCAAACCACCTTGTAAGTAACTACTTTGTGTTCTCTTCATATTTATTTTGTGTAGGCATGCATAAATATGAATATTATATAATGTATTTTATATGTATATTATTTACATATATTTATAATATTAATATTATATATGTATTTTTCTCTATATATGTATGTTTATATGCTATATGTGATATTTATGTATATACACACATACATAAATATATTGTGTATGTTTGTACACATACACAATAGTACTTACCTCTTAGGGTGGTTTTACAGATCAAATAATATAATAATTGTAACATGCTTAGTACAGTGCTTAACATATAGTGAGTGCTATATAAATCTTAGTTATTACTATTATTATTATTAATAGTAATAATAATAATATCTTTCTTTTGTGCTTGCTGGTATCTCTGGTAATTATGTTTTAAGAGAGAATTTCCTTTTGCGATCTGACAATTTGTCAAATTTATTCTTCTAAATCAAGCAAGTTTTGAACCTTCTGTTTTACTTTACCAGATATTCTCAAAAAGACACGTTAGTTAAATGTAATCCTTTGTATTAGTCATCATTCAGTGTTAAATGATCAATTGGGGGGGGTGCATAATGCTTTAAATATTAAAACATGATTTTGAAATAACTTTATAGTATGAACAGCATAGATCTTAGTAGTTAAGCATGCTTAGTCTTCCATTTTTACTAAATTATGTCCTTGAAAAAAGCACATCTAGTAAAAATGGCCTAGGCAGCTTGGTTCTAATATTAAAGTAATTTATACAAAGATATGTCTTACTTAATTTGTCTTATGTTACCTTTACTGAAAATTTATATAATTATTAAAGTGATAAACTATTTCAGTCCTATTGCAGTTATCTTAGCAATTTGTTGCAAAGTTATTTGTAAATAATTGTCTCTTTTACATTCTGAATCAATTTTTAAAAATAGCAGATGGGCTCTTTTATGGTTACTCTAAAGACATAAAATTTGGTGTTTTAATTTGAGGGTGACCATGTAAATTTAGAAATACAAATAATACAGGATTATAGATTTAGAAATGGAATTTACCTTTAAAAAATCTTTTATGTCGTGAATCCTTCTGACAATCTTGTGAAATCTATGGATCATTTTTCAGAATCATGTTGCTAAATAAGTGAAAGAAATATTTCAACTTGAGATTAGTGAAAATAAAAATTTAAGTTTTTCTTATTGAAGTTGACAGGACCCATGAAATCTCCCCATGGTGATCTGTGTATCCCAGATAAAGGACCTTTATCTAATGCATTTCAAAAATGATGAAACTAGGACAGAGAGAGCTTAGGTAATTTGTTCAAAGACACACAAGTGGTCAGTGGAAGTCCTGGGATTCAAACAAGGTTCTCTAAGTGCACTTCTAATCTTCCTCCCCCACCCCAAACCCACCACTGCAACGTTTCATTTGTATACATTTATGGATAACTGATCTCCATAATGTAGTCTGTTAGCTCTTATTAAATACTTATTTCCTGGAACTAGGAGCTCATTTAGTTCAATCTAGTGCCTAATGTAAGAATCTTTTCATAGGACCCCAACCCTTTGGGCATCCAACTTCTGCTATAATATCCCTGGTAAAAGGAAATTCATTACTTTATGAGCTAACCTATTCTACAAGTGGACATTTCTAGTTTTTACAGTGAGATAAATTCTGACTCTTGGGTCCTGGTTCTGTCCCCCAGAGAAAAATAAAACATGCCTTTTCCCCTCTTTCACGTGATAGAACTTAAAATATTTGAATACATACTGGGCTAAGCATGTCCTAGATAATTATGACTATATCCTTCCATAATTCCTCATATCACATTGTTTTTGGACTGCTTACTTTGGTAATATCTCCTGGTCTACTTACTTTGCTTTTTTCCTTTTCTTTTTTTTCCCAACTTACTCCTTTTGTTATTTGGCTTATATGAGTAGAAAATTCAGTAAAACTCTGGAGTTTGTTTGTTTGCTTAACATGAAACACTGACAAACAATGTCCCTGCTGGTCCTACCTTTGCAGCATCTCTAGTATAAGCTGCTTCCTCTCCTCTAACACTGCCAATACCTTGAGGCAGGCCTTCATCACTATTCTAATTGCCTTCTGAGTGGCTTCCCCTTTCTCAAGTCTCAGCCTATTTCATCCTTCCACTTTAGTCCATCTTTCACTCATCTATCAAGGTAATATTCCTAAAGGGTAAGTCTGATGACTATTTAACAATGTCAGACTCCTATTCAAATAATGTCAGATCACTATTCAATAAAATAATGAGTCCCTATTATCTCCCAAATCAAATATACAACTAGCTATTTGGCTTTTTAAGCCCTTCATAACCTTCCCTATCTCTTACCTTTCAAGACTTCTTATATATTACTCCACCCAATGAACTCTGAGATGCAGTGACATGGTCTTCTTTGCTGTTCCTCACATACTTCATCTCCCAATTCTGAGTATTTTCATTGGCTGTCATGTATGCCATGGAATTCTCCCCCTCCTCACCACTGCCTCCTGGATTCCCAAACTTCCTTTTCAAGTCTCAACTCAAATCCTACCTTTTGCAAGAAGTCTTTTATGATTGAAATCTGCAAATGAGAAAATCTGAGGCACAAAATTCTGAGTACAATCAATTTATTAGTAAGGCCAGCAGTTGCCAATAAAAAGAGATCCAAGACTCCTTATCAGGCTACTATGCTTGAGAGCAGAGAGAGCAGTTTTTTTTTTTAATTTTTATGCCTTTGGTTACATAAAATTCAAGATTATGATTAATCTATAGTAGAAGTAAAGTAGGTGGGCTTACATGTTAGCTTAATCATGATATAATGCTTGCAAAAGGGGGTTTCCCAAAGCTAACTTGCAAAAGGGTGTCACCAAAGTCTATGGTAAGGGGAAAACACTAAGTTAATCAACATCCTCTGGAAAGTCTAGAAAGTCCCATGTTAATGACCTCCCATACCAGGGTGCTTATGATAAAGAAAAACTTATCATGAAAAAAATCAACTCATCCTTTCTGACTCCCTTATAGCTTTCCGGGGGAGGCAAATTGAGTCCAGGATGTAGCCCAGAGAAACAGAGACATTAAACTGTTATAAACTCTTAGTGATAAATACTAAGGCTTTATGGGATTAGAATCTAAATCTAATCTATATACCTAACTGATTCTGGTTGTTCACTACAATGTTAATTAATCAATAATCTAGCTTTCATAATCCCCTCCTTGATCCTTAAATGGCCTGCCTTTCATGGATCACAAATTAGCTGAGAAGTGATCCAATTCATTGACAAAGTCTGTTCCAGGCAGTTCTCAGCAGAATATTTTACATGTGTCTAGGCAGAAAGGGAGAGTAAGGGGGGTGAAATTGTACAATTTCTAACATACAGAGTTTCTTTGTGATTTGCTTATCAGGGATCTACAGGAGAAATATGAATTATTAATCATGTTATTAAATTTCTTCCAGTGGGTAAGCATCTGGTTGAGCAGTTGAGCAATAGCATTGGTCTGGGTTTGAAAGGAGTAGAAAGATTCACACAGGGTTCAAGTCATTTTCTCAGTTTCTAAAGACAGGTACCACAAACCACATACCATAGCACATACCATATCAGTTAATCTGAGTAGTGGCATATTAGGTAGGATGCCTGGTAGGATAAAGCCTGAATTTTTTCTCATCATTCCATTTCTCCTTTGGGACATGCCTAGAAGGTAACATTTTTGCAATTAGCAGGCTGGGTACCTTCTCCTAGTAAGTTGATTGATACAACATGTATTCTGTTGCTAACAAGGAAGTTGGGTTTTAATGCCTACAATCCTCTTCAGAAAATTTTACAGTTTTTACAAGTTGGAACCCCATAGTGATAACCTACAGACAACTCTCCACAGACTCAGCAAGAATAGTCTTTGGATGATAAAGCTAGTCTGGGGACAGTGGTAGGGAAGTTTTCTGGACAGGAATGTAACTAGACTTCCTTTGAAGTGGATAAACTGGAACCAGGTACTGAAGATGAGAAGGCATATGTGCCTCTAGTGTAATTCTCTGCAGGAAGGTAAGAAATCTCAGGAAATGATGTAGATTTGGGAGAATGGAACATTCATGACACTTATATGATTCAAAAGAATATGGCAACAGGAATAAGATTATAACTTTCAAATGGAGAGGTCAGCCGCTAATACAATCTAATCAGTCTCAACTCTAAATTATAACATAAGTCAGAACAACAGTTAATGAAATAAAAGATGGCTATTAGAAGAAGTAAAATCAGAAGTCCCCATTCGACTAAGATGGAAAGAGTAGCTCACCACCGAAACCAAGAGGAAAGTCAAGAAAACCAAGAGGAGGGACACCACCAGGAACTCTCATATGGAGTTGCATGGATTTCATTAGCAATGAGTTGTGTGTCTAATATAATCCATTGGAGTTCATGAATGTTTATAACTATATCTCTTGAATTATTAATATAGTCCAGCAAGTTTGATTGATAATAGCACAAGCCCCTCCTGCCACCATAGTGAGAAAATCTAAAACTACACAGATTTGTAATACATTTCCCACTGGAGAGTTAGTTTCAATCTGCAAAGAAGAGAGCATTAGAGGTCTAGGAGATAGCTTGAGCTGTATCTTGAGCTAAATTTTCAATTTCAGGAGAGAGATTCCTAGTAGCTTTTACATTATACACAACTCCAACAGGTGAAAAAAAAAAGACTAAAAGAATCTCTGAACATGAGAAAAATCCTTTATAGGATTTGAAGGTACATTGTTTCCTGACCTTTTGCTGTAAGGATGCCACCAGGATCCCAAATTTCTGGTGGATTTTCTTTATATAAATCCAATAGAGTGATTATAAAGAGAAAAAGAGGGAGCTAGTTGAGCAGTACCACAGATCCCATACCATCTGGGAGGAAGAGTAGAATAATAAGATTAATTACACATGGAAAATTGACCTGGGGAGTACTAGGTCCCAGTGAAATTTGGGTTAAAACCTAGAAGTAGTTGTAATATTAAAAAAAAAAAGTTGTCATTTGTATGACTCACCTTAGCACACACAAAGAAGTCAGAATGGGAGAGTAAATTTACATTAGACACTATTATTCATATTCAACATTCCAGTAAGAGGAGTTTTGCTTTTGTTTACACAACTGTCAAAGGCAGGCGAAAGTGGGATGAGTAGGAGAGGAGAAATTCTTTTCTTAAAGGAAGTCTTGGGTGATGCTGCCTCTTTAACTTGAGCATAACTAAGAAAATTATATACAACGTGTACTTGAACTAAAGGGTTGGCTAATCCCCAAGTCAAATTCTACATGCTATTTGTGATCTCACAGTTAGCACAAATAAAAGGTATAAAAGGATCTTGAAAAGAGGTGTTAGCATCATCCTCCACACATTAGATCTGAGGCATGGTGTTATTAACCTTGAAAGGAATAGGCACCCAAGAAACAGGGTTATTATGACAGAGTTCATGGCAAATTCAAAAGCCTCCTTCAGGAGCCTAGCCTCCTGAAGGCTGTATCTCACCTGTCTATGGAGTCTAACCATTGCATTGTCATTCAGGTAAACTGAAGAGAAGAGGACTAAAAGTAACAGTGCAAAAACCAAACCAAAATAACAAGGGTTATAATGCCAAGTAGATGACTTATACAGCGCAGGTACCTTGTCTGCTCCTTGGGTTGTTTAAGCTCAGAAGAATAACTGGAATTCTGTTCCATATTGATAATCATAAGAATACATTTATCTATTTTTCTTTCAAGGCAGACTTCCTTAATCTCAGAAGAGGACCCAACAGTCCCATTCTTTTTTTTAATTTCTTTTATTTTTTATTTATTAATAAATTTATTTATTTTTAGTTTTCAACGTTTACTTCCACAAGATTTTGAGTTCTAAATTTTCACCCCATCCAGCCCCTCCCCCCAACCCAAGATGGCATGCATTCTGCATACCCCTTCCCTTAGTCTGCCTTCCCTTCTATCTCTCCCCCCTTTTCTTATCCCCTTCCCCTTCTATTTTCTTGTAGGACAGGATAGATTCTATACCCCATTTCCTGTATTTCTTATTTCCCAGTTTCATGTGAAAACATTTTTTTAAACATGTGTTTTTAAAACTTTGGCTTCCAAATTTTCTCCCTTCCTCCCTCCCCACCCACCCTCATTGAAAAGGCAAGCAACTAAATATAGGTTATACATGTGCAGTTATGCAAAACACTTCCATAGTAGACATGCTGTGAAAAACTAACTCTATTTCCCTTAATCCTATCCTGCCCTCCCCCATTTATTCTATTCTTTCTTTTGGCCCTGTCCCTCCTCAGAAGCATTTGCTTCTGATTACCCCTTTTCCCAATCTGCCCTCCTCTCTATCATCCCCCTACTCTCTTGTCCCCTTTCCCCCCTATTTTCCTCTAGGGTAAGACAGATTTCCATACCCAATTGAGTGTGTATGTTATTCCCTCCTTAAGTCAAATCCTATGAGAATAAGATTCACTCATTTCCTCTCACCTTCCACCATTTCCCCTCCACTGTAAGAGCCTTTTCTTTTCTGTTTTTTTTTTGTGAGATAATTTACTCTGTTCTATCTCTCCCTTTCTCCTTCTCCTAGTATAATCCTCTCTCACCCCTTAATTCTCCAGATATGACCTGTTCATCTTCAACTCATCCTGTGCCATCTATCTATCTATCTATCTATCTATCTATCTATATACATACATACATACATATAATTTTTGCCCTCCAACTACCTTAATACTGACAAAGGTCTCATGAGTTACAAATATCATCTTTCCATGCAGGAATGTAAACAGTTCAACCTTAATAAGTCTCTTATGATTTCTCTTTCCTGGTTAACTCTTCATGTTCCATTTGAGTTGTATTTGAAAGTCAAATTTTCTATTCAGCTCTGCTCTTTTCATCAAGAATGCTTGAAAGTCCTCTATTTCACTGGATGACCATGGTGATTCTTGGTTGTAATCCTGTCTCCTTTGCACTCCAGAATATTATGTTCCAAGCCCTGTGGTCCCTTAATGTAGAAGCTGCTAAATCTTGTGTTATCCTGATTGTGTTTCCACAATATTTGAATTGTTTCTTTTTAGCTGCTTGCAATATTTTCTCCTTGACCTGAGAACTCTGGAATTTGGCTACAATATTCCTAGAAATTTTCCTTTGGGAATCTCTTTCAGCAGGAGATCAGTGGATTCTTTCCATTTCTATTTTGCCCTCTGGTTCTGAAATATCAGGGCAACTCTCCTTGATAATTTCTTGAAAGATGATGTCTTGGCTCTTTTTTTGATCCTGGCTTTCAGATAGTCCAAAAATTTTTAAATTCTCTCTCCTGGATGTATTTTCCAGGTCAGTTGTTTTTCCAATGAGATATTTCACATTGTTTTCTAATTTTTCATTCTTTTGGATTTGTTTTACAGTGTCTTGATTTCTCATAAAGTCACTAGCTTCCAATTGCTCTATTCTAATTTTTAAGGAAGTATTTTCTTCAGTAAGCTTTTGGACTTCCTTTTCCATTTGGCCAATTTTGCTTTTGAAAGCATTCTTCTCCTCATTGGCTTTTTGGACCTCTTTTGACATTTGGGTTAGGCTATTTTTTAAGGTGTTATTTTCTTCAGTATTTTTTGGGACTACTTTAACAAGTTGTTGACTTGTTTTTCAAGATTTTCTTGCATCAATCTCATTTCTCTTCCCAGTTTTTCCTCTACTTCTCTTACTGGCTTCTCAAAATCCCTTTTTGAGCTCTTCCAATGCCTGGGACTGATTCATATTTTTCTTGGAGGTTTTGGATGTAGGAGGTTGACTTTGTGGTCTTCTTTTTGTTGTATGTTTGATCTTCTTTATCACCAAAGTAAGATAATATAGTCTGACACTTTTTGCACTGCTTACTCATGATCCTGGCCAATTATTTGAGTTTTAAACTCTTTGTTAAGTTAAGAGTCTGCTTCCAATGTGGAAAATATACTGTCCCAAGCTTCGGGGTTTGTACAGCTGTTTTCAGAGATAGTTCTAGGGACCTGTACATTTTCAGTTCTTCCAAGGTGGTATGATAAGGGGCGAGGTGTTTCCTCTCCACAGCCACAACAAGCTCCACCACAATAGCACTCCTCCTCGCCCCAGGACCCCTCCTCAGAACTGTGACCCAGATCCAAGCACGGGCAGAGCAAGAGATTCCTGCCTCAGCATTGGCAAAAAGATCCCTGCAATCCCCCTCTGATCAGCCACTAGATTTCCCCTCAGTCTGTGGGCTGGAAGCTCAGGAGGCAGCCGCTGCCCCAAAGGCCATGCTTGGGACTTGCGACTGAGACCTAGCTCCTTCTCTCACTGCAGTCAGAGACTTTTCCCACTGACCTTCTAAGTTGTTTTTAGCATTCATGAGTTGAGAAGTCTGGAAACCACCACAGCTGCCCACGATTCAGTCTTCTGAGGCCTGCTCCAGGTTTGCTGCAGCCTGTGCGTCCACGCTGCACTGCGCTCTTCTCCCAGCCTGGCACAATATACCTTCCCCATCAACCATCCAGGTTGTCTTGGGCTGGAAATTTGTTTCACTTTGTCTTTTTGTGGGTTCTGCTGCTTTAGAATTTGTTTAGAGCCATTTTTTTACAGGTATTTGGAGGGGTTTGGGGGAGGGCTCAAGCAAGTCACTGCTTTCACTCCGCCATCTTGGCTCCACCTCTTCCAACAGTCCCATTCTTTATTGAATCTTTAAGATCAAGGACTCAAGTTTCAGAAAATTTGACTCTCAGCAGGATCATAAATGTTTCATTGCCTAGTCTCCCATTTATAACAATGATAGGCTCCAAAAAATATTTACAGAATGGTGACAATTAATGGCAACCTTAGAATCTATATGGGAAAGACATAATTGTCCCATCTTCCTTTGAGGAAGCAGAATGGAGAGCTAAAGCTATTTCTTATGGGCACTGAAGAATTAAGTTTCCTGGCATTTTAGTGGTTACATTTACCAGGGTAGATTGATTTGTATGATTTTCTTCTACAGGGGTGGGGGTAAGGGTGGGATAGTAGTGCTAGAAGGTTTTGCGGAAGAGAAGGTTCTAAGTACCTTGTAGTCAGGAAAAAAAGGGTGGAGTGTAGACATGATCGAACATTTTCATGCCCAGAGAGCAGGGTTTAGTCATTGTATAACATTGGACAACACAATAAAGAACCTTGATGTCCTAGCTAGCATTGGAGGGATGGGTCAGAAAAAGTAAAGGTTAATACAATTAGGAATGAAACAAAGATAGGAGCAAGGGGAAATCTGGCTCATGAGCACAGTCCAAAAATCATAAATCTAAGTACTATGAGGCCAACTATGAATGATAAAATAAAAGCAATCTACATCCCTATACCCTCCTTCCAGTTCTCACAAAGGTGTCATTGTTGTGAGGAAAAGCAGGCATGATTAAAAGAATCAGAGTAAAAAACGCATCATGCTTCAGAAAATGGCACAGGTTTTACATATGAGTAATGAATCTGACAATCTTTTTCTCTGATCTTGATTGCAATTGGGGTGATCAACAGAGGGTTATGAATTTAATGATCCCCTTTCCTTCAATTCTGCTTGCTGGTTGATTTAATAAATATATATATTTGTACATGCTGGTCACTCTAATAATTATGCTTTAAGGGAGAACCTCTTTCTGGATCTGACATAGTTTGCTTTTTACATAGTAATTTGCATGACACATCCCCCCAAAATGGAATCCATTGCCTTCAGTATCTTGCTGCACCTAAGATGGCACGAAGATGTTTCTTAGTTTTGAGAGTAGTTAGCTGTTGAATAGCTTGCACCTATTTAGGAGAAACAGTATGGGAATCAGCAGACAAAATGAAACCAAAATATTCAACTTGAGGGAGGCACCACTGCACTTTTGATCTTGTAACCTTGTGGACTCTTTGGTGTAGCTGTGGCAGTAGGTTATGACTGTCCTGTATATGAACCTCAATGCTGGGTGCAGCAAATAAGAGATCATCAACATACTGAACAGAGCCTACAAAGCTCACTCCTGTTGGAGAATCTGAAAGAACAAATGAAGCTTTTAATATACCTCAGGAGCAGATGTGTCCACATCCACTGAGGCTGCATCCAGGTAAAGGCAAACAGGTATTGGACATCTGGATGAATGGGAATACTAAAGAAAGCTCAGCACAAGTTTATGACAGTAAAACAGGTAGCCTTATAGGGAACAGAAGAGAGTGCAAAAAAAGACAGTTACCATCTGTGCCATTTTATTCAACCTCTCATCCTTCTGTTTTGTTTCTGGTCATCCCCTCTCTTTCAATTCTGCCTGCTGGTTGATTTAACATCATTTTTTTTGTACATTCTGGTCTCTCTAACAATTATGCTTTAAGGGAGAATCTCTTCCTTTATCTGACATAGTTTGCATTTTTACATAGTTGTTTTTATGGTGCATCCCCAATTAGAATGAAAAAGTCCTCACCTAACTGTGAGCTCCCTGAGGGCAGGGTTGTTTCTATATTTCTTTTTATTCCCAGTGTTTTTTGCACACTTCCTGGCACATAGTAGATATTTAATAAATGCTTGTTGACTTGTCTTGCAGAACTAAATATCTACAGTTTGCAAAGATGGCTCTGCAGTATTGCAACAATGGCTCTGAGATCATTCTGAGATCTAAGATTCACTCCACCCCCATCTTTCCAGCATGGTTGGATATAATTCATCTGAGCCTAGAGATATACATTTATTTGTATGCATTTTCAGATACATATATTTGAAAGTTATAATGATACATGGATTCCTAATTTTTTAAAAAAATATTCTGAATAAAATTCAAATGAACAAATAGGAAAGTCAGGATGTATAGGAGGCAGAGTACCAAGAGTGTGTTTCGCTTTGGTGGGGAAAAAAGTGAAGTCCCACACCACCCTCCACCAATAGTGGAAGGGAGGCTGTGAGAAATGAAAAGGAATTGAAAGAATAAAAGATGTGAGGGAAAAAGTGAGGGGGAGCATCAATATGGATTGGTTAAAAATCTTAGGATTTTAATTGATGTGCAAAAATAAAAATCCTACTACTAGTTTTGCTATTGTTAATACTATTATTATTACTACAATAATCATCATTATCATCATCATCCTATTCTGGCATACAAATGAAACATGGAATATGAAAAGAACATATTTCTAAAGAATATATGAAATAAAAATTACAAGAACATAAAAAGTTTATTATGTTATAATTTATGAGAGGAAACACAAAATGCAGTTGCGAAATTGCAACTTTTTACAAATTGCAACATTTTATTTGCAATATATTAAAATTAACTTCTTGTAGAATGCAACTGCTTTTTGTTTTTCACTAGAACGTTATTTTTTATAATGTTGACTTATATAATTGAAGTAGAAACATTTCAAAATAATTGTGGTAAAATAAATATGTGCCATCTAACAGTTGATAATTGATTAAAATAAACATAAATATATTATAAATATATATCATAATAAAATAAAATTTACCCCAAATTTCACCTTTATTCATAAAAACTACATTTTTAAAACAGCAGATCATAGAAGATATGATTCAACATAATAAAATGAGATTTTTCTGTCATACCATCAAATATCAGAAATGACTGTTTTTATAGTCAGAAACACTTAGAAATGTTCAGTTTACACCATGTTTGCAAACCATTATGCAGAATATACATATGTTGAACATATATGTATGCACACATATATATACACACAATCATAAAATATATTTTGAGATACACTAAAATATAAAATATAATTATATTTTAAACATTAATTAGGAGTTCCTTCATTGATTAGGGTCCATATTAGCCCAAACCAACAGAATTTTACATGTTATTATTTTCTTAGAAACTGTTCTCTCTCTATAGATAGATAGATAGATAGATAGATAGATAGATAGATAGATAGATAGATAGATAGATGATAGATGGATAGATAAATAGATAGATAGATAGATAGATGTGATATGATATGATAAATAACAATACAACCTTTGGAAGATAAAACCAGTTTCGATTTAGTCAGGCCATATGCTCACTTCCAGAATTCTGACCAGGTAATTTATACCTGCTTCCTCACACTTGGAGGAGGCATGGCATAATTATGGGAGCCCTAGTTTTGAAGTCAGGAAGACCTTGTTACAATTACTCTCATGGATACCTCCCAGTTATGCTACTTTGGGATTTTCCAGTCATTTAATCACTCTGAGACTCATTTCCCTTATTTATTAAAGGGCTAGGGGGTAGGGGGAGATGATAATCCCTATCTAGCCTACTTAACTGTCTTGAGGCTCATATTAGACATTGTACTTTTCAAACTTCAGAGAGAGAGAGAGATACAGCAAAACAAAGATAGAGATAGAAAGACAGAAAGATAAACCAAAAGGAGAGGAAAAGACAGAGAATGGGATGACAGAGGAGACAGAGACAGAGAGACACAGCAATAGTGCAAAACAGAGACACAGAAAGGACAGACAAAAAGAAAGGTGATATGGCATAGAAGATAGAAAGCTGACCAAAGTCAGGAAGAACTGGAACTAAGTCCTACTTCTGACACTTCTAAGTATATAAATTGGATAGCAGGTGGTGATCTGTATTGGTAGAGGAATTTTCCTCACCAGCACAAGTTTTGTATGCCAAATAAATCACAGGTATAATCCAAATATATATTATGTGTGTGTTTGTGTATATATCCCAATCTATCATTGCATCAGATGGGAAATACATTTCAGTTGTTAATTAGAAATTAGTTATAAATTAGTAATTACATTCAAAACATAAAAATAGCTGATTACACTAGAAGTTAAAAATTATTTTGATTCATTCAATATTCCAGACTTTGTCAGGAGCAGCCATATATAAAATAGTCTTATGTCATATAATATAAATAAATTTGGAAAATAAATAGAACTTTTGGACTTCTAAAATTTTTCATTACTGTTTCCACAATGGTATGCCAATGGAATGTTAGAATGAATACTGCTTCCACCCACTCTTTTAATTCACTTTGGCCACCTAATAATTTGCATTGAAGAGATGGAACAACGAAAAACAGAAGTATTTGTAGAGTTAGTGTCTGTTTTGAATGCAGTATCAGTGGGGGGAATGCTCCTAAGGCACCATTTTTTTCCCCGTTGCTTAACATTTAATTTCTCTCCTCCCCTCATCTCCTCAATGAGGAAAAGTAAGAAAGCAAGCAAACAAGCAAACAAATAACACCCAGAATCCTTGTAATAGACAAAACAAATTCCTGTACTGGCCACGTCCAAAAATAAATTTCTTATTCTACTTCTAGAGTCCATCACTCCCCTGTCAGGAAGTGAGTAGCGTGCCTTATTTCTAGCACCTAACATTGACTGGTTATTGAATTGACCAGTTATCAGTCTTTCAAATTTGCTTGTACTATTTACAATGACTTGAACCACTTTACAGATTGGTTAGACCTAATGAAATTCACTTCACTTTTCTGGATTAGTTTCCTCAGTTGTAAAATTAAGGTTTCAAGCACACTTACGTAAAATGAATGACAGATTCTATAAATATTTCACCAAACAACAGATAATAGACCCAATGGGAATTGCAACAGCACTAGTAAGTACAGATATGATGCATGTGCATATATGTGTATATATATATATATATATATATATATACATATACATACACACATATATGTATGTATGTATTTGCATATATTTATGTACATGGACAAGGTTTTGGTTGGCATTAGAAATGTGACTAGGCCCAGTTTTTGTCTTCTGTCATGTTAGATTGGAACTGTATAGTTTCATAGTTATCTAAAATAATTCCTTCTCTTGACTTGCATTTCTGTCTAAACAAACATACACTAATGCATATATACGCATATGCATACATATTTATCTATGTATATATATATATGTTTTTGTATATATTTATACATATATAGGTGAAGGAGGAAGAAGCTGGCTTCTGATCCATTTATTTCCATTTCCCCCCATAGCTACATAGTTAGAGAAAATAAGAAGGCAATGAAAAATAAGTATTAAATTAATTGTAAGTTGTGTTTATGCCCAGCATCATTTTATGAAATGTGAACAAATTTCTCCTTTATTATATTAGAAGGGGTTAATGTCATTGGTAGGGAAAAAAAACTGATCATACCACTGATGGCCCCTTTAAAGGTAAGACATTCTAGACTGAGCAGCTTTAGTGAAACTTGACTCCTATAACTATATGAGAAGGCAGATGGGAAGGGGTGGGGAAAGAAGAGGGAATTTCTCTTTGCTTCACTCTTTCCTCTTCTTGATATCAGTCAAGACACAGATGATGGAGTAGAGGCATACACTGCGCAGACAGATACAGACACTGAACGACATCCAATCAATGACAGAAACAGCTTAAAGAAGCATGACCCCTGGCTGTAGGGAAGAGACTGAATGTGAATTCAAAGGATAACTAATCTTGGCAATCAAGAGTTTGGGGATGACTTCAGAAGGAAAGAAAGAAATTGAAGTCTTTCAGTTCTGGAGATCTGATTTGCCTTAGCCACATGTTTCCAATACAGATGTGTTTCACTCTCACAGTAGTCTAAATGTTGCTCACTCTTTCTATAGATTATGGGAGAGTGTGTTTCAGGTTTATAAAGAAAATGGTCTCTAGGGACTGTTTTTGCTATGTTCTATTCTATAATTATGAACAGTAGTTTCCCTGTGGAAACCCAACACTTAAGTACAAGTTCAAATTGGAGGGAAGGGGGAGAGAAGGGGGAGGGAAGAATCCAAGAAAGGGTGCTACATTGGAATAGTACAAATATACAACTTGATGAAATTGGTACAGTTGAAAGACTGGATTCAAATCCTACCCCTAATGACAATTACATATGTGATCTTAGGTAAGTTATTTAACCTCTCTGGCCTCAGTTCCCTCATCTTAAAAATGAGGGGATTTGACCACTGAGCTCTCTTACAGCTTTGGATCTATAAGTTGATTACCTGTGATCTGTAAATGCAAATGCAAAAGAAATAGAATATAAGCTCTTTAAGGTCAAAGACTTTTTTTTTACTTTATATCCCCAATGTACAGCACAGTGTCTACACATTATTCCTTTATTAATTTTTGTATTAAATTTATTAAAATTAATTTTTGATTAAAATGTGAACATTAGATTATGTCCTGATATATTATGATAGGAAAAATTCAAATGAATAACATGCAGGTCAAACCATTTTATTTCCTCATTTTCCTAATGAGAAACAAAATGGGAAAATACTTAACTGACCATTTTGTTCAACAGATTTACCAGTTGACAAAAGTTGGTTATCCAATGTCAATGTGATTAAAATTAGTAAGTAGAGCTAAGGATAATGGGAAATGTGTCCTTCTCCTTTAACAAGGTAACATTTAAGATAAATGAACCATGGGTTTTACAAAGGAGTGGATAGCCATTTCTTTTTGTATGTGTTATTTAAGATCATACAACTAGGTTATAACTTTCCTCAGCATTGAATGCTTTTGTTATTTTAAGCTTTATCCTTCTTGCTGTACACATCCATCAATCACCATACAATATTTTGTGGCATATAGGCAGTAACCAATTTCAATATGGATTCTATTTAGTTGCTGGAAGGAGAGGTACCAAAATAAATTTTGTCATAGAAATAGCAATAGCAAGTCTTATGAATCTGGGGGATGCATAAGGAAGTATGATCTTTTTAGCATCTCTAGAATCCTCAAGATGTTAGAATAACAAGGGACTTGAAGACAGTGGAAGATTCTTTGAATAAGACAGAATGCAGAAATCTGAGTGACTAGCTGATATTTATGAAAAGCACTATAACTTTTTCTATAACTTTAGAGAAGAATTTTGCCACTTTCCTCATGACCTCATTTATGAACTGACACCACCTCACAGAGTTGTGAGAAAAGTGTTTTATACAATTCAAAGCACTGGATATGATTTATTTTATTGTTAAAATTTATTTTGGAAATTCAATGAGAAATGTTTGAATTCATTAAACTCAAAACTCAAAATCTAAATATTATGGGTCTTCTTGCTATTAGGGGATCTGACAGAGACATTTTATAGTGAACAATATTTTGAGGTTTACTTTGTTCTGATTCTTACTATGTATAGTTGCTGTGTTCCCAGGAATAAGATTTGACAGAAAGTATATTTGATCTGTGTAATAAGCTAAGTTGCTAAGGGTTCAACTAAGTAACCAAAGTCCTATACTATCTCCTCTCCAAAGACATTTCCTTTTATGTGAAAGCGTCATGGTAAGAAATTAGAGTTAACAGTGGGAATATGCTCAAAGGGCTAATTCCTTAATTATGGGAGCTTTATGGCATATAGGCAGTAACCTATATTATCTAATTATGAAGCTTAACACAGCTATGATTGATCACCAGTTATTACATCAATGATCTTTCCCCTGTCATCCTTTCAGAAAAACTAAATATGTCTGGAAAGCCAAACCAACATACTTTTAGCTATATCTTGCCTTTAATTTTTTTGTTTGTTTGTTTGTTTTTCAGGTTCACACAATGTAGCAAGATGTGTCCTGCCCATGCACATTTGTATGAAATGTTCATTATACCTTTAAGATTTTTTTTTTAGTATTTTTAATGATCATTAGATCACTTAAGGAGTAACAAGAAAATAAAATGAAAGAAAAAACCGCATAGACTGGTAAAATAAATAAATGACACTTTTGTACGTAGTGGTGGATTTAGGGAGGGAGGTCATGATTTAAACTCAGCATTTTAATTTTAATGAATCAAAACAATCAGAACATCACAGGGAAACCTTATTTAAATGGAACATGTAAGGAAAGCTTTATTCTGGTCAACTGAATTCTCTTTTCATCTGTGGGTTAGAATAGAATATTTTTTGTTTCATTCTTTCAGTCCATATTCAGAGATTTGTTGATGTGATATAGATATAAAATAGAGATAAGAGAGAGTTACATGTCACATCTTCCCCCCTGTTTCAAAGGATTTATAATGTCAATAATGTCGTTATTTCATCCAATGATGCAAGTTGCAAATCATCCATGCTGGGTCTGTCTATGTGACTCGTACACTTCCGGCCATAATATCACAACAGGATCCTATGTGCTGGGGCTATTTTCTGTTTTGTTTTGTTTTTTTCTTCTTATCAATACCAGTAGAACACAGTAGATAGCACCGGCAGAGAAGGCTATTTTTTTTTTGGTCCCTTAGGTGATATTTCTTTTCTGGTGATACATTTCTTTGAAAACATATTTTATACCATCTGTTGGCATAATTTCACTTTTCTAATGTGTTGCAGCCTGCTCATGCTCACCCATCCACCTTTTTATTTACCTCATCTGTACTAGATTATTTACATTTTTCTTCTACTATAGCATAAGCAAGCACATAGTAAATGTTCTATAAATTTGTGTTGAATTATTGAATGCATAAGGAGCTTAAAGTACCTTAGCTCCATTATTCTCACATCATTTGTCATTTTCTAAAACTGGAGACAAAAAAGGTGTAAGATATTGGACTAAATATCTACTTATTTCAGAAGGGTTTTTTTTTTAAATTAATCTCTACAATGGGTTTCCTCTTTATCTCCTTTGCACATGACTAGTGTCCTTGTTTATGATCTGTCATAAAAGCAGAGAATGAAAAGGAAAATACTCTGAAGAAGGTTTTGGTTAATTGCACTCCAGTTAACTGAGAACTTATGTTTCACAAATGAGGGGTCTCCACATAAAAATACACCTGATACCACTTCCTAGTGAAAACTTTGAAAACTATTAGCAGGAATGCTTTAGCTAATCTAAGTTGCGTAGATAGTGAAAAATATAAGTTGTGATCTCTAAGGCAATTAAGGGACATATTTAGAGCTTTATGCACCACAGTACAATTTGACAACATCAAATAGAGACCTACTTAAGTGTATGAAATGACTGGGAAATTATCTTAGTCTATTCATCTTTGGCTTATAAATTCTATTTAATGACTTATAAAAAGAAATCAATTTAATATGCCTATGGTTAGAGTCTCCAAAGTAATAGAAAAGTAAAGCAAAGCCACATTTGGAATTGTCCATATAGTATGTCTTTTCTACAAGTTAATCCTGTTAGGCAAGTAAACTTTACCATACTATACTTGGTTAAAATATTTTGTAATTGAGTTTGTAGTTATGTTGCTTAATGTCTTCATTAGAAACTCTCATAAATTGACAGTCTTTCAGAAAGACTTGCATTTAGTTTGTTATCAGTGCAGTTCTTAGAGCAGAAGCAATATTACCTCTTCTTGATGTTCTGTAGCTTTAGAAAGCTCAAAGATAACTGACAAAGGACACAGGCATGTTATAACTGTGTTACCATCAACACTAAGTATTTTCACTCCATTGTTGCCAGTAATTTTAACAGACCTACACCAAGACAGTTTGATTTTTCACCTGAAAGAATTAGGGAGTAACTTTTAGTCAACCTCATGTCCCTGTGCAGAAAGACTCACAGTTTTTCGCACAGCACAACATAGTGGATAGAGAGCTAGACTCAAAGAGAGGAAGTTATGGGTTCAAGTTCCACCTTTTATATAACCTAGCTTAGTTATCCTGGGTTAAATTACTTTACCTCTCAACCCTTTAGTCAATTCTCTAATATTACAAGTTATAGAAGAGGTTTGGACTTGCTCCAATGGAGGCATTTTCTCATCTGTGAGTTCTCTGTACCAATGAAATTTCAGGTTAAATCCCTATCATTATCTGTAGAGACCAGGTTTTCTCTTTGAAAGGGGAATGTTGATTTTCTTTTCTTTATTGTGTTTGGGTTGACCAGGCCCCAGTTTACCATTCACAAGTCTGGATCTTACTTTCCATAACAGAAAAAAAAATCATACCAATTTGTTCAACTAACTGTCCCACGGTATACTTTTTTTTTTCATTCTTGCCTCTGTTCACCTCTTAATCTTCTAATCCCTTTGTTTAGACTGAGTACCCTCTGTCTTTTTTTTTATTTGTTCCTATCCTACTCATTCTTCAAGGGCCAGAAGAAATATGAAAGTGAGAAGAATACTGGATTTGAAGTTAGAAGACTGAATTTAAATTCCACTATCTACAAACTACCACCTTTTGGTATGTTATTCACCTTCCTCTCTCCTTAGTTCTTTTATTTATAAAATGAAGGAGTTCAATAAGGTGACGTATAAGTTATTTCTTATTCTAAATTTGGGATCCTAAAATTTGTTACCTCCTTTTGAAGCCTTCCTGACCACCCTAGATGTTTTGTTGTTATTTAGTCATTTTTCAGTCGTGTTCAATGCTTCATGAACCCATTTGGGGTTTTCTTGGCAAAAATACTGGAATGGTTTGGCATTTCCTTCTCCAGATCATTTCACCAATGAGGAACTGAGGCAAACAGGGTTGAGCAATTTGCCCAGAGTCACACAGCTAGTAAGCATCTGAGGCCAGACTTGAATTCAGGAAGATGAGTCTTCTTGACTCTAGGCCTGGCATTCTATCTGCTGCACCACCTAGCTTCCCCACTCTAGACATCACTACCTCTCCATTCTCTGATCTCATATTACTTCTACATATATTTACTATTTTCATTACCTTATTAATATATGCCACTTATTTTTTTACAAATATATCTTGCTTACCTTGTCTCAAATAGGCTGTAATATCCTTGAGGACATGGCCACACATGTTCCTTTCAGAATATCCCTTTATCTATCACAGTTATCACAATTTTATGTATGGCATATCATGATGATGGTGGTGGTAGTGGTAATGATGATAATGAAAATTCACATTCATACAGTTGCACAATCATCATGCCAGGTAACCAGTATATGTAAATGTTACTGTTTTAGAGCTGAGGAAACTAAGAATATAAAAGATTAAATATCATATCCATGATTACAGAGCAAGTAATAATAATAATAGTTAACATAGTAAATGTCCCTTTCATCTCTAAAATTTATGATTCTGATGATGATTATACTCACATAGATGACATGGTGGGCTACGTGCAAATGTTAGTTATTCAAGGAACAAAACAGAGAAGATATAAAATGTCAAGAATTCTCCCCATTCAAAAAACAAACTTTTTCAACTTCAGCAAAGTTGAAAAGCTTTTGAAAAGGAAACCTTTGGAAATAAAAATGGAGGGTATAAGGCAAGGATGGGTCACAGTATCTTCTCAGTATTTCTTGAAGCTTTTAAAAAGTTGGAAGATTGATTTAATCCCTCAAAAAAGAAAAGTGGCAAAAAGTATACCACCAAGCATTTAAGATATAAGAAAATTAAATAAGAATGAGACTTGAAGCTTTCAAATTTGGTTTCCAATTATATTATGCAATGGAAATCATTGGTTGAGAATTTTTATAATAGTATTAGAAGCCCTGGGTTCAAAGAGGATGAAACTCTAGCAAATAGTTTTATAAATAAATATAAGGTGAACTGTGTGAAATAGTATATCATTCTTTGGGGGAAAAAGTGCTGTGGAAAGTGAAAATAAAAATGACTGTGTTTCAAGACAAATCACATCTCTGACATTTACCATCAGTGGGACCTTGGACAGGTTATTTAACTACCTTGGACCTCAGTTTCCTTATCACTAAAAAGATAGGTTTGGATTAGATGGTCCCTGAGGTTCTTTTCAGTGTAGATCTATGAGTGTATGACTTCTTCTGACCACAATAATCAGACTGTTTTCCTACTTTGTCAAGATTTCAAAAGTAGAAGCTATGATGTCCACTAATCTCAAATGGCAGGGAAGAAGTGATACTTTTGTTGATTATCCAGCAAAATACTTTTACTTCCAAAAAAGAAAAATTTTCTCCATATCCAATTATATCTTTTTCCATTCTTTTATCTTGATACTAGACATATCATACTAGCAATTGAATTTAAGTTCATATTTTAGATGTAAATGCAATAAGAAAAACTACAAGTCATTAAACTATATAATGAATTGGTAAGAACAGAATGAAGTATATCATTTCCTAGTTATCACATTGGAAAAGGGGTGTGTCTAGCTCTGGAAATAAGAGGGCACTGTCATATTGAATTTTCACTTTGCATTAAATTTCTTTGCAATCAAATCTCCAGTATTGTCATACTGAATTAATAATTGATTTTTAAATCTTAAATTATAAATTCTGGAATGGGATATAATCTTTCATACAAAAGCCAACATTTGCTATGGTAAACTACTCCCACACAAGTACTTGCCACAAAAATCAAATATAAAAAGAAATTGTTCATGTTACATTTTGCCAGATTTTCAGGTGGCATAAATAGAAGGATTTGGAGAAAGAATTACTGTACTTAGTTCTGCTGGGACTTGAAAAATCACAGATGAAGTCTGAATTTCCAAGACGAAAGGGGTAGTGAACACCTCTGGAGGAAATGACCATAAATCTAAGTGTGAATATCTCCATTTTGGAAAAAAAAAAGACCTAAAAATCATGAAGAAATGAAGATTAGATTCCTGGTTGTTACTACTTGCCTATATATGTTTAATATAGAAGAAGACTGAAGATGTCAGATTAAAAAAAAAAAAAAGAAAGAATGAACCCTTCTAAAGAAAGTGATTGTCTTCCATTAAAAATGCAGGTACCACAAATTGTAAACCAAATTTGAACCATTTAAAAATAATGAATGTTTCAATAATTAGTATCATTTCCTTTTTAGAAAGTTAACAACTCTCTTCCCCTGGGAGGCATCTATAAAAAGCAGGAATAGCCTTTTCCATGGCTCACCCTCTAGTCTATTTTTTAACCTCACCAAACAATAATTTTTAAAAAATATTTATAGTTCGCTGCTGTGACCTCAGAGTATTTTTGAATAGTTAAATAAATGGTATCAATTGTAATGTGTCAAATATACTGGCACGGTTTTTGGCAAGGGATCTTTAAAGGTCAGAAATAGAAAAATATATATTTTTGCTGACATTTTATTTCAATAAAGGAAAATGCTTTGGAAGTTTTCAACAAAACAAAAACAAAAACAAAACAAAAAAAAACCTATACCGATATTAAAGCCTGCGAAGAAACAGCAATTTCCAGGTTCATTCTAGTTTTTGATTCATACTGCAGCACCAGCTTTCATTTGAAATCACGCAAGAAGTCAGCGCTCTCAATACATTCTTGATTATTAAACCTAAACAGGAATTCATGAAAAAATAGCATTCACAGACATGTAATGCCTCCCTTACCATTACCTTCTAGGAATAAAGTACCTTATTCTTCCTCAGTTTCAAATTATATGTCTTTCTTTTAACATCAGCTAAATGATGACTCCCCTCCCCAACCCCACTCCACCCCGTCCTGAAGTCTTAAGTTAGCTGACTTCTTTTCAAAACAAAACAAAAAGAAAACAAAAAAACAAAACAACAAAAAACCCCTTGTTTTCATATTTGCACACACGAATGTATTCAGTGTTTCAGATTTAGCAGCTGTGCATACTTAGACCATCACTGCGTTATTATTTAGCCCTCATTTAGGATCTTTTGGTACACCGATATGTTAAAATGCTTCCGTCTCTCCTCTAATAAATTACAGGACAATTCAATCAGGGTCTTACGCAGTTTTCCCCAGTCTTAATCCAGAAGTGCATTCGGCAACCACCATTCTTTCCAGGGCCAGCTGCTTAACCGAGTTGAAGCATTTCTCTGAATGCTCTAGATTCCAACGTGAAGCAGTAAAGAGCGCTCTTGTGGTCAGTTCTTTTTCATCTTCTCGCAACAGCTTTCGATGTTGTTTCCTCTTTTCATTAAACCAAGATTAGTCTCTGTTCCCACACCCCTCCCAGCTCCATCCCAGCCTCTATTATTATATTATTATTATTATTATTATTCCACTCACTCTCCAGTCAGCTCTCAGTATGTGTAGCTTAAACTTGTCCAGCTTTTCTAGTTAAAGCAATTTCACAGCTTACCTATCCGAAGGACAAATTAATTAGGCTCCGATCAAAAGCCACTCACATCATACAGGGAATCAGTCCAAAAGCCAAAAGACCCCACTGCTCCAATCTCAAGCGACCACCCCACACAAAGACATACATACTCTCCCCGCCCCAGCCAGAGGTGGGGCGGGGAAAAACCCTTCCTCTGATCCAGTTGAGGATAGAAAGCTCATAAAGTCTGACCCGAAGTGATCCTACTGAATGTACTCCGCGAATACTTTTGAAGAAAGTCAAGTATACCGCCAGGTGTATCATCCGCTGATCGGAGGAGTAAAATAAATAAATAAAATTTTAAAGGTAAACGGGCGAAAAACGGCATGGGGGGGGGGGCCGGCTAGGAAGTTTACTTTCTCTGATCTAGTCTTCCCCAAATGCTCAGGTTTAAAAAACAAACTACCAAGCAAACTTTGGAAAGAAGGGGAGCTCTAGAGATGAGGGATGAAGTTTCGCACGAGGTCTAAGCAGAAGGGCAGGAAAGTGCAAGTTGTTCCTATTTTTCTTTGGTTTGAAGTCACTGTCCCAGAGCTCCACTCCAAAATGTCCCTCTCGGCAACAAGGTAGAGAGGATAAAGTGGGTATTGGCGCAAGCAGGAGTTCCTAACTGCTTCTGCCCATACAAAGCCTAGGAAATGGCTGCGAAAGGGGCTGATTCTCTACGGTTTTTAACCCCACCCCTTTTCCCAGCGGAGGGTTACACCTGCTACCGTCCAACCTGCAATATAAGCGTATGCTACCTAAAATAAACGAAATCAGAAAGGAGGAAACTCCGAATCAAAGCCGTTATCAGGGCTCCTAATAGGAGTGTTAAAGCAAGAAAAGAGGAGAGGAGTAGAGTAAAGGGGAACCACAACAGGGAGAAGATGTCTTTGGTTGTGGGAAGCCCCTTGGTGTCTGAGCCAAGTGCTGCAGAGACTCAGTTCCAGAGGAGAGAAAAGGGTGGTAGGGGTGAAGGAGGGGTCGGGAAAAGGTTATATTACAGAACTACTGATTTCCCTCCCCTCCCTCAGTTTACTAGGAGTATAACTACAAGATAAAAATCACCAGGAAAAAAACAAAATCAGAAACGGAGATAATATGCCTGGAGGGCGTGGAATGGTTGAAAAGACATTAGGGGTTTGCCTTTTTTCAATCGGTTAACTAGTGAAAAGCAATTTACTATTTATTTTATTTTTCATCAGTCCTCCCTTCTTTCTTCCCCCTTCTTCCTTTTAATTCCCGATCCCTCACCATTCCGCTAGCCTACGGTCGATGTAGGACTGGGCTTGCGTGTGTGTCTGTGTGTGTCTGTGTATGTGTGTGTATGTGTGTGAATGTGCGCCCGAGCGCTGCCTGCGCGGAGTGGGTGACAGCAAGTGAAGGAGCGGCTAGTTCCTTCTCTCTCTCTCTTTACCCACCTTCTATCCTCTTCTTTGCTTTCCCCCTCGTCCTCTTCACCTAGAACCGAGGCTGCCCCTACTAGATCTTCCCTGCAGCCCGCCGCTTCTTCATTTCAAAGTTTCCTCGGGGCCAGCAGATTCTTCTCTACTGAGCTTCCCAGAAAAAGACATTTTCTCAAGCTTTGCCTTGGATCTGCTGTTCACCCCCATCTCCTCCCGCCCCCAACCACCTCGCACAACCATTCAGGAAACCGGAGCAGCGAGTTGAGGATTTTGCCAATTAAACAGGGAAAAAAAAAAAAAAAAAGACAGCGAAAGAGAACGAGGGAGAGTGGCAGCAGCTGGGAGTCTCTGCTTTTATCCTGTCTAATTCTGAATTGATTTGTCTTTTTTTTTAAGGGAAGAAAAAAATTAAATGGGAAACCAATTTGGAAGAAGAGGGGCTGGGGAGACTCAAGGGTGCCAGTGAGGTTGCCACCACCCTGCTTTTCATATTGTATAAGGTTAGAAAGCTGTCTGAGCTCCTCTGGGTGTCTAATCCTCATCTGTTCCTAATAGCATTAAAAGGGAAAGCAAAAGGAACTGAGGTTTTGGAACTCAAGAAAGACACCAGACTTGTGAACACTGCATCCACCTCCTTGGTTTTAAGGACACCGCCTCAAGGTAAGAGACAGCAATACTGCTGCCTGAATTAACACTGGGAGGATAACTTAAAATAGATGTGTATTTTTGTAGGTGGATATCTTTTCTTTTAAAATGCAACTTTATTTCTGTATTTTTGAAAATCCTTAAATGTTTTCTGTGCGATTGCCTTAGCAGGAGGTGGGGGGTGGGGGGGGGAAGGTATTATGGTGGGAATTTAAACGAGGTTGCCCAAGATGGAAATGGTGCTGATGCAAGGCTAAGTGTTGCAAGGCAGGAAGCGGAAAATCGTGTCCTGTCATTGTACTTTCTGGAAGCTATTGAAAATTGTAAATCTCACTGTAGTCTAGGTTCAGTGTCGTGTACGTGTGTGTATATTTGGATTTTTTTTCTCTAAAAGATTGCCTCTCCTTCCAGTCCCCCCTCAACATTTGCAAGCATTTTAAGCGTTGCAGACCCATCCCCTTGTTGCCTTAAGGAACTGTGAGTTCGGAGGGTTCCCTCCAAGGGAAGCTGCATCAGCTAAGTAGAGTACAGGGGGCAACGGGTGGCACCTTCGCTTTTGGCGGCTGGCGCTAAGCTCCAACCCTTGGGCGCCCTCCTCTTTTGCCTCTCCTTGTCTGATCTGGAACTGGTGCTGTTCCCTTGTCTTCCGCTAGAGGTTCCTATCGGGTATATCGGCCAAAGGTGGGTGGGGGAGCAGCTGGGAAATGCGAAAGCGGGCGAAAAGAGCTAACGCACCGGAGGGGTGGTGTGCTTGGCACCAGGGGCTGCGAAACACAGTATTGGCCAGGAACAGAGGCAACCGGAGTTCCCAGTCCCTCCTCCTGGCATCACGAAGCAAGCTAGTGAGGTTCCAAATCGGGACTCTGCTCTTGCGCCACTGAAGGGACCAGCTTTTGGCTAACGACCTGAGGGCAGCCCCTGGAGGTAATACCTTTTCTCCCTCTACCTTTCCTGAGCCCTCAACTACGAGCGCGCGGGCTGCGGGGGAAGGGGAGTGGGGATGGGAGAATGTGTGTTTCTACAAGCAGACGTGTCAAGACACCTCTGTGTTGTATGTATTAGGAATTATCTGTGATCTTGCTTCTCTTTCTCATAACGTTTAAGTGCCTTCTTAGGGAAGTTGTCCATAGGCAATATTTGGTGGTTGGTCTACAGGCTAGACTGCCATGAGGTGCACAGGCAAACCTAGCAGTGCACCTCTGAGCTGCAGTGGACAGGAACGAAAGACCCCCTGAGTGAGGTGGGCTAGGGTGGGGTGAAGAAAGAAGAGCACCGCACCCATCACTTCTCATTCCCCTTTAGTTGAAGATAAAGCATTCTTGCCTTGAATATCCCCTGACCTGTATTTTAGTGATTCCCTTTCCCTAGAGACTGATTGCGGGTGGGGGGAGGAAGAAAAGCTACTGGGACAGTTTTGTGAGTGGAGAAAAGGGAGGGAGGAAAAGGAGGCTTAAGCATCTAGGGGAAAGATGAAATGAAATTAAGCATGGGGAAATAGAGGTTTGGGACTCGGGTTCTCTGGCAAAGTCTAGTCCATTTAACATTGTTTTTGACATAATGCAATCGATTAAATCCAGTAAAACAAAAATAACCTCTTTCCAGCATCTAGTACACTACTGAGGACATAGTAGCCACTGAATATGTACATATACATATACATATACATATACATATACATATACATATACATATACATATA
>NW_020954610.1:23631612-23654529 GCF_900497805.2 Vombatus ursinus
ATATACATATACATATACATATACATATACATATACATATACATATATTAACAAAAAAAATAGTAGGCATTCTGCGGATGGTGTGACTACCTTGTACCTGTCAGTTGACAATTTATATATTTTTCAATACACTATGGTGTGTATATGCACACCATATGTGGTTATTTTACACTGGGTAATACAGTTCCAGTGTTCCCTTAAGGAGGCTCTTGACAAACATGAGTTTTGAACAGATATTAAATCTTCTACAGAATAATACTTTAGGAGGGTAGGGAAATAATAATAATAATACATAAAAATTCTTGGTAAATTGAATAAACAATAAAGTTATAACATTTGTGAAATGTTGATCCACATAATTAAGAATAGACATATTTACCAAAGACAGGAAGTGATGGTTAACATTAGAAGGGAGATCATAACTTCAGTGTATTATCATCACCATCCAGTAGAGTGTATGATTTCCAATGCTATTGGAGTATGTAGCAGATAAAAGGAACACTCTGCTTCAAACCAGTTAAAAGGTTTTTGAAACATTGTCAGACATTTCAACCTAACAATTTGAAACTAATTAAGTGTCAACTGGGGGATAGAGTCCATATATTACAGTTTAGGTGTTATGGCATGAATATATTTTGATTGAAATTATTTTCTTAAGATATACATGTGAGTCAGTTAACATTATGTAATGAGTTTCACTTAAGGGAAGTGAAATTAGGCCAATATGTTGTTGCTTATGCTCCTAAACTATAATGTTAGACAACTGAGGATGAGATTAGAAGGGAAATAAATATAAAGTTTATCATTCACATGATACACTGTATTTGTCTCTATGCAAAAGCCAAGAAAAAAAATGATGGTTAAGTCTCAAAGGGCTGTATTATATTTTTAATGTATTATTTTTAGGAATCTTACAATTTGGCAGAATGCTAATCGATTTAATTAAAATAAAGCTGTTATTACTCAGTTTAGGGACAATTCCCCCTCTGGAAAGACATCCTGGGAAATCAGATGTCTGGACAATACGTGTGTATGTTCATAACAGGGTATTGTTTCTTGACACTGACTGCCAAAACAAAACAAAACAATGTTGAAGCTGAAAATTTAATATCAAGTCCATTTTTAGAGCTTTTTTCTTTTAAAAAATATTTTTAGAAGAATTGAAACCACCATAATGCATATCATGAAATCAGCAACCTCTCAGAAAATTCAGGTTAAAATAACAAATAATTCAAACATATAACAAATTAATTAGCTTAATTTTCTTAAGTTCTAATTATAGTTTGACTGTTTTATAGATTGTTACACATTTTATTTGCTCTATATATTCTGTCAAAGAGCTCTGGGAAGAAATTGTTCCCTTTTTAGCACAGGGAAAGGAGGTCAATATATGCAATGATGTTTATCAATTTAATATACTATCGGTTGCCTTTTAAACACAGGACAGCATCAAGAGAAAATAATCATTTACAGAATTTACTCAAACAATTTGCTCTTCAGACATTTCTTTCCTTTCAACTCCAGTCTTGAGGTTTGTGACTCTGGGTCTTCCCCATTCAGCATTATCCTCTTGGGGGAGGGACTGATTTGCTTGTCAGCAGTAATGGGAGCTTAACTAAGAGGTGAAAAGCCCTATTTATTGAAATTCCAAGGAATATATTTGAACAGATATTAATAGAACTTAAGTTCTGTAAAAATTGGGGAAACAGAGAGAGAATTGAGCTGGAGGGAAGAGAGGATTGGAGGAGAGGTAAACATGAGACTGCAAGTCAGGAATATAACCACACAGAGGCAATCTCAGAAATTCCTTTATTTGGAGGAATACCACAATCTCCTTCTATGCAAATTCTTTTCATTTTCCTGTGAGTCCCCAAGTTTAAAGTTACTGCATAGAACCTTGTTGTGTAGTAGTAGATGAGTTAAGAATAATTTCCCCCATAATTTCCTTTAATATCCCACCTTTATTTTGTTGATGATGTATGATGAAAAGGAAATTATAGACATGACATTTTTGTTTGCTTTGAAAGTATCCCAATCTTCTTTATTTGAAGCAAATAATTGTGGGAGTTTTTCAAGGGGAAGGGAGGAATTGTGCATATTTTTTTAAATCTCAGGAGTAGCAAGATCTATTCATTTGTATTTCATTTAAAAAAACAAACAAAAAGGTCAGGGATATAAATATGACATATTTATTCTTTAAAAAGGTCTGAGAATGGAAAAAATCATCATATAGTTATTATCTCTTAAACCATGGGCTTAAACCAATTATTAGCTAGAAATAATACTTTACTCTGAGATCTGTAAACTAAGAGATTTGAATTGAGTTATTTCTAAGACACCTTTCTGCAGTTTGAGTCTATATGTAGGGGAGTGAATAGTAAAAATCTGATGATAGATCTTATAAAGTAAACTTGGTTGCCTACTTTAAAATGCATAGTTTGTATATTTGAGTGCCCTGTTTTTGTAGTTAAGTTGCTTTATTCATATTGTCCAAACACTGAATATGAAATTTTGAGATAAAAGTCTTCAATAGGATATTTGAGCTAGATTTCCATGTTTCTGAGTTAGCCTGGAAGGCAGGCTCCTTTCAGAACTTTATTAATGTCTTACCTAATGTCTTCTCTTCCCCCTACCAATCCAGTCTTGAGAGGATTTAACTTTCAAGTATCTTTAAAAGTAACACCACCAATAGGAGGCAACCTAATTGAATGGAGAAAGGGGTTGGGGGAAAGGCAGATTGGGATCTCATTTTAGTGGGAGCTTGGTCTTTAACTAGTTATGTCACTTTAAACAATTTATTCCAACTCTATAAGCGTCAGCTTTCTCATCTGTAAAATATGAATAGTATCTGCCTTGCCAATCTCATAATGAGGTGGTAAGGATAAAAATTAGATTAAATATATACATTTACTTTAAAACATCGAATTGAGATATAAATGCAAGGCATTGTTATAAATCATATTATAAAAACAGAGAAGGAAAGTTTAAAGGAAATTTACAAATTTTCCATTTTACTGTTTACCTTTTAATGTGCTGTTATTAAGTGGAAAAACTATTGAAGAAATAGTTTTAGAATTTTAAAAAAATCCATCCAACTTATTACAAAACAGGAAATCTAGGTTCTTTATCTTGGATCATTCCCTAACTTATTGTGTGAGGTTGGCCGAGTCACTTAACCTCATTGGACGTCATCTGTAAAATAACAGAGTTGAACTAGAAGGTCTAATCTAAACAGTAAATCTGTGATTCTGAGGAACAGAACTGAGGTGAAGTCTTTAAGAAAATTTGCTCTGAAGTTTTTGCAATATACAAATCACATGATCCTTTTTCATGGCAAAATGTCCATCTGGACAATAAAGTCATTTGTAAAGAACTGTGTTTTTTGTTTTGATTTGTTTTTTGTTTTGATTTGATTTGATATGTTTTAAGAAAGGGGGAAAGTAGAGTAAGACATAATAAAGGCATAATAGTATTTGAATTTTAAAACTAATTTAGGTTTCACAAAACTTTATGTCCTTTGATTTCCTTAGAGGCTCTTCAAGTACCAGAGATACTGGGAGGGAGCAGAATATGCAGGGGCAGGGAGCATTCCTTGCCTTTAAGAAACTTATAGCATTCTTGGGGGCTCCATCATGTACAGAACTACATGTAAACAACTCTATCATGTACACCAATCTATAAAGAGTAATTTTAAGTATAAAAGCATGCAAAGGTTACAAAATAACTTGTCATAAGAAGGCAATATACACATATGTATGTGTGTCTATATGTGTCTGTGAGTACCTGTGTGTGTATGTATGTGTGTATATAGTTTCCAGAAGAGACTTAATATTGACTTCCTGACTTGATGATTGTGAAGAGTATGTTAGCACCAGTCAAATTCTTTTATCGCTTAAGACCAAACATTTTAATATTTTTACTTGTTGATATGTTGATTTTAACCATTTAACCATTTTAAATCATTTAATCAATTCATTTTTGTTCACATGATACTAATTTTATGGGGCCTGGATACTTCAGTAACATTATTAAGAAGGTAAATGTGAGAAATAGGTGTGAAAAACACCACATTTAAATACAAATGTGACTTTGGGGGAGGGGAAAGTTTTGTATGAACTCTTGATTAGAAGGCATTTTGGTGTACTAAATTATCCATTAGTTAGCGTTACAGAGAGAGAGAGAGAGAGAGAGAGAGAGAGAGAGAGAGAGCTTTCATTACCGTTTGCCTGGGTAAGTCAAGTGCTATTTCAGCTATTTAATTTCCTAGAGTTTCAGCGTCATTGTAATGTAAACTGAAAGTGTATTTTCTCTGGCAAATGAATAAGATTGAATGAGATGTGTATCTGGGATCCTGGGAAAGATAGCAAATTACTTATTTGTTACAGTTATAATAGAACATAATATCAAATTGTCTTATAATGTGGACATTATTGGCTTTCTAAAATCAAAACCAAATTTACAACATGACAGAAATATATGTAAAAATATAAGCTCTCCAGCACAATTTAGCTTCCAGGTATACCACTGTAGAGTTTTTGAAATAGATTCTAAATTGGGCTATACAAAAGGATTTTGTGTCTTCATAGGATCTCATTCTATTATAATGTTAGTATGGTTAGCTGCAAGATGTCTATCTTAAAGCCAGCATGAAGAGAAATAATTAGCATACAAACTGTATTGCTACTAGTGTACCAAGGGAGCAGACCATAGTGTCTTATGATAAATACTGTTTTTGAGACTCTACTTCATTTCTGAAAAAGGAAAGTATCTTTATCTTGTAACAATTTTGTGCTGGGCTTTTCTTTACTTAGCATATTTTATGCTGCTAAAGGTTACTTTCATGAGGACAAACTCAATAGGTAGTCCTCATGAGGACTTTTATTCAGTAGCCAGCCAGAGAAGCCATATTCTGGTAAGTTTTAACATCATAAGAATTCAGAAGTATTCTTTATTTATTATATACTTCTAACTTCATTTGTAAAGTCAACCTGACTTGGGAACATCAAAAACTAAAATTCTGGCCATGACTTTACATGCAGTAATCCCATTCATTTATACATCTTTACTGGATGATTCCCATACCCCCCCAAAAAATATTTTACTAGGTACAGGAGTGGTGGTGAAATTAAACATATTTCTTGTTCACAAGCTTACAGTTCAGTTAAATAGAGAAGGAACTAATTATTTGTTGTTGTTCAGTCATTTCAGTCATGTTCAACTCTTCATAACTTCATTTGGGGATTTATTGGCAAAGGTACTGGAGTGGTTTGCCATTTCCTTCTCCAGCTCATTTTATAGTTGAGGAAACTGAGGCAAATAAGGTTAAGTGAGTTGCCCGGGGTCACACAATTAAAAGTGTCTGAGGCCAGATTTGAACTCAAGAAGATGAACCTTCCCAACTCCAGGCCCAGCACTCTACTTAGCCATTCAGCTACTTATACAATTAGGTAATTAAAAAAAAAAGGACCTCTGTGTAGACATTGGTGTAGGGAAACTTCTAGTGTGGAAACTTCTACCTCCACCAGATCACTAGTGTTTAGTACAGTGGCTGACACATAATAGACATTTGATAAATGTTTATTGATTGATTGATCAGTAATATAGTCTTGCAAAGTTGAATTGATGTCTCTGGTCTAAAAGATAATAGTTTTACTAGAATTAAATCCATTTATTCAACAAACATTAGCCTATTGTGTACAAGACAATACAACAAAAGAGAAGTCTCAAGTTTTTAGTCAAAAAAAATTACTCTAGCCATGGAACTAACATCTAATTGTTAGGTGTGAATATATCTGTTATTAACCAGTAATGGTATAGGAAATAAATACTATCATTTCAGGATAGGGAGATGTCACTATGTCTTAGATTGTGTTAGGAAAGTTTTATAAAGGAAGAGTATCTTGAGTTGGACTGTGAAAATTGAATATGATTCATATATGCAGGAAGAATTTTCATTGGAATATAAGATCTGTATGTGAAATTGCTAAGCCTATTTTAGTCATCTGTGCCTTCTGAGCATCTAATAAGATTCCTTAAACAAACTATGCAGCTAATAAATATTTATTGATTACGATCATGATTATAGCAGGGAGAATAACATGAACAAGAAGGGAATTGAAAAAGATTTTAGAGGTATGTCCCAGGGCCAGTGAACATATTATTCTGGACTAAGTATAGTTTTGTATGGAACAAAGAGTAATTGCGCATGAGATAGAGAAGTATATTGGGGAAATCTGTGAAAGGTCTTGAGTTATAGGCTAAATATTTTAAAATTTATATCTAATCAGAGATACGGAGTTATTAAAGGTTTGGCATCAACAAAGTGGCATGGTATCATACTGTCTTAGGAAGATTAATATGGTAGTACTGTACAGGATGGATCAGAGTGGGGAGAAATTAGAGAGCAAAAACAGGTACAAAATTCTCACAATAGTTTTAATGATAAGACATGGTGCAATTCACAATTATGTAGATAACTACAAATGTTTAGCAGATATGGCTATTTGCAAAAGAACTAAAATATGATAGAAGTTCTTTTTTATCAAAATTTTGATCATTAATAATACAAAGAATTTCATAATGTTATTTATAGCAAATATTTGAAGGACTCACATATGGAGGAGGAATTTAGCTTGGAATCTATCTGGTCTCAGAAAGCAGATAGAAATTGCCAAGAGTCATATTAGGTTAGATATTAAAGGAAAACTTTCTAAATTTGAGCTCTCTAAAATGTGGAATGGGCTTCTTTGAGAGGTGGGTTTTCTCTCATTGGAAGTCTTCAAATAGTCTGGACAACCACTTGATGGGTGTGATAGAGTAGGGATTGATATATATTTGTATATATTGATGTATATTTCATGCATGCTTTAGACTAGATGGCTCCTAAGATCTCTTCCTATTTACAAATTTTGGAATACATATATTCACATATACTAATAATAGTTGTATTATTTAGAAAGTGGAAAAACAGTTGTTTTAGATTACATTCATAAATTTTTATTAAGGATTTTATTTTTCCCCAGTTACATGCAAAAACAATTTTTAACATTAATTTTTAAACCTTTGAGTTCAAAATTCTCTCCCTTCCTCCCCTCCCCCGACAAAGGCAAGCACTTTGATAGGGGTTATAAATGTGTAGTCATGCAAAACATATCTATAACAATTATGTTTGAAAAAAAACATAGACAAAAAAACCTCAAGAAAATAAAGAAAGTTAAAAGAAATGTGTGCTTCAATCTGCATTGAAACACCATCAATTCTTTCTCTAGGAATGGATAGCGTTTTTCATCATAAGTCCTTCAGAGTTGTCTTGGATCATTGTATTGCAGAAAATAGCTAAGGGATTCACAGCGATTCATCTTACAATATTGCTATTACTTTGTACACAGTACATTTCACTTTGCATCAGCCCATGCAAGTCTTTTCAGGTTTTTCTGAGAGCATCCTACCCATCATTTCCTATGGTACAAGAGTATTTTGTCATAATCACATACCACAACTTGTTCAGCCATTCCCAAATGATGGGCATCCGCTCAATTTCCAATTCTTAGCCCCCAGAAAAGAGATGCTATAAATATTTTTGTATATATGTCTTTTTTCTTTTTTTATCTCTTTTGGGATACAGACCTAGTAGTGGTATTATTGGGTCAAAGGGTATGCATGGGTTTATAACCCTTTGGGTATAGTTCCAAGTTGCTCTACAGAATGGCTGAATCAGTTCACAACTCCACCAATAGTGCATTAATGTCTCATTTTTCCCACATCCCCTCCAACATTTGCCATTTACCTTTTCTGTCCTATTAGCCATCCTAACAGGTATGAGGTAGTACCTTAGAATTGTTTTACCCTACCTTTCTCCAATCAGTAGTGAGTTAGAGTGATTTTTCATATGGCCATGGATAGTTTTGATTACTTCATCTGAAAACTGATCATATCTTTTGATCATTTATCAATTGGGGAATGACTCTTATTTTTATAAATTTGACTCATTTCTCCATATGTTTAAGAAATGAGGCCTTTATCAGAGAAACTTGTTTCAAAATTTTTTTCACAGTTACACTTGCTAACTATATTTCCCTATATCCTACCCCTCTTTATTCTCTTCAGTCTCTTCTTTCACCCTGTCCGTCCTCAAAATTGTTTTGCTTCTGACTACCCCCTCACCCAATCTGCCCTCCCTTCTATCATCCCACTTTTGTCTTATCCCCTTCCCTTCCTACTTTCCTGTAGAGCAAGATAGATTTCTATACCCAATTGAGTGTGTATGTTATTCCCTCTTTGAGCCAATTCAAATGAGAGTAAGGTTCACTCACTACCCCTCACATTCCCCCACTTCCCTTCCATTGTAACAGTTTCTTACCTCTTTTATGTGAGGTAATTTACCCCATTCTACCTCTCCCTTTCTCTTTCTTCCAGTACATTCTTCTCTCACCCCTTAATTTTATTTTAAGATATCATCCTTTCACGTTCAACTTACACTTATGCCCTCTGTCTATATACATATATATATATATATGTATATATATTTATCCTAATTACCCTAATGATGAGAAAGGTCTTATGAGTCACAAATATCATCTTCCCTTGTAAAAATGTAAACAGTTTGACCTTATCAAATTTCTTATGATTTTTCTTTCCTGTTAACCTTTTAGGCTTTTCTTGAGTCTTGTATTTGAAAGTCAAATTTTCTATTCATCTCTGGTCTTTTCATCAAGAATGTTTGAAATTCCTCTGTCTCATTTAATATCCATTTTTCCCCTGAAGGATTATCCTCAGTTTTTCTGGGTAGGTGATTCTTCATTGTAATGCTAGCTCCTTTGCCCTCTGGAATATCATATTCCAAACCCTCCAATCCTTTAACATAGAAGCTGCTAAATCTTGTGTTATCCTGACTGTGGCTCCATTATACTTGAATTGTTTCTTTTTTGATTGCTTGCAATATTTTCTCCTTCACCTGGAAACTCTGGAATGTGGCTGTCATATTCCTGGGAGTTTTCATTTTGGTATCTCCTTCAGGAGGTGATTGGTGGATTCTTTCTATTTCTGTTTTACCTTCTGGTTCTAGAATATCAAGGCAATTTTCCATGATAATTTCTTGAAAGATAATGTCTAGGTTCCCTTTTTGATCATGGCTTTCAGGTAGTCCAATAATTTTTAAATGATCTCTCCTGGATCTATATTCCAGGTGTGATGTTTTTTCCAGTGAGATATTTCACATTGTCTTCTATTTTTTCATTCTTTTGGTTTCATTCTATTGTTTCTTGATTTGTCATAAAGTCATTAGCTTCCATTTGCTCAATTCTAATTTTTAAGGAATTATTTTCTTCAGTGAGCTTTTGGACCTACTTTTCCATTTGGCCATTTCTGCTTTTTAAGGCATTCTTCTCTTCATTGGCTTTTTGGATCTCTTTTGCCATTTGAGTTAGCCTATTTTTAAGGTGTTATTTTCTTCAGTATTTTTTGTGTCTCCTTTACCAAACTATTGACTGATTTTTCATGATTTTCTTGCACCACTCTCATTTGTCTTCCCAATTTTTTCTCTACCTCTCCTACTTGATTTTCAAAATCCTTTTTGGGCTCTTCTGTGGCCTGGACCAATTCATATTTTTCTTGGAGGCTTTGGACATAGGAGCTATGACTTTGTTGTCCTCTTCCTTGTCACCATAATAATTTTCTATAGTCAGAGTTCTTTTCTGTTGTTTCCTCATTTCCCCAGCATATTATTTGACTTTTAACTCTTTTTCAAGTAGGACTCTGCTTCCAGGGTGGAGAGCACAGTGTCCCAAGATTTAGAGGTTTTGTGTAGCTATTTTCAGAGATACTTCTAGGAACCAGTAAGTTTTCAGTTCTTCCATGGTGGTGTGGTTGTAAGGAGAGGTGTTTACTTCTCTCCTACCCTGAGCACTCTTTTCTGCCCTGGAACTGTGAGGAGGGTCCCCCCCTCCACTGTTGCTGAAAGGTCTGATATGCTAGTGCTCCTCCACACCCTAGGACTATCACCTGGGACTTTGACTGGGCTCCAAATACGGGCAAAGCAGTGCCAGCAAAAAGACCCCTCTAATCTCCTTCTGACCAGTTGTTCGACCCCTTGACTGTCTGTGGGCTGAGAGGAAGTAGCAGCTGCATCTGCCACTGCTGATTTAGTCACTACAAGGCCTGTTCTAGATTTGCTGGGACTGGGGCTGTGCTGGAGCAGCCTGCAGTGGACTGTACTCCACTCCTGCCCAGGTGCAACAGACTTTTCCTGTTGACCTTCTAAATTGTCTTTGGCATCTGTGGGCTGAGAGGTCTGGAAACTGCCACTGATGCCAGTGATTCATTCGTCCTGAGGCCTGCTCCTGGTTTGCTGGGACTTGGTCTGCTCTTGCCTTTACCAGACTGTGCTCCTCTCTCACCCTGGTGCGACAGACTTTTCCTGCCAACCTTCCAAATTGTCTTGGGCTGGAAATGTATTTTATTCCATGTTTGTGTGGGTTCTCCTGCTCTAGAATTTGTTTAGAGTCACTTTTAAAGGTATTTGGTGGGCTTTAGGGGAGAGCTCAGGTAAGTCCCTGCCTTTTCTCCACCATCTTGGCTCTGTATCTATGTTTATAAATTTTTGAAGACTGTCATAAAGAGGTTGTCATTTACCAAGGATCAAACAGTATGTAAATGGTAGTGGCAGAATTCGAGATTTCTCTTTACTCCTCCACTATTCTTCATAGAAAGTCAGTCAGCAAGAATTTTTACAAAGGCCTACTAAGGTGCCAGGCACTGTGTTAGCTCTGGGAATACAAAGAGATGCAAAAGATAATCCCTGTTCTCAAGAAGCTTACAGGCTTCTGATAGACACAACATGCCAACAACTATGTACATACAAGATGTATATAGGAAAAATTAAAGATAATTGACTAGCGTTAAGGGGGACCAGGGACTGCAAAAGCATTCTTGCAAAATCCAGAACTTTAGCTGAGACTTGAGGGAAGCCAGGAAAGTTAGGAAAGCCAGAAGTTAGAGATTGGGAGGAAGAGATTCCCAGACATAGGAAACAGTCAATGAAGATGCACTGTGGAAGAGCAACCAAGAGTCCAATGTCACTAGACACAGAATATCTGGGGGGTTGGAGAGAGGTGTATGATATCTAGAAAGGTTGAAAGGGGCCAGGTTATGGAGGGCTTTAAAAGTAAAACAAGTGCTTTTATATTTCATCCCGGAAGCAATAGGAGCTACTGAAATTGATTAAATAGGGGTAAGGTGAAGTGGTTAGATTTATTCTTTAGGAAGATCATTTTGTCAGATCAATGGATGGGATGAGAGTAGGGAGAGAATTGAGGCAAGAAAATCAACTAGCAGGCTATTATAATAGTCCCGGCTGAGATGATAAGGGCCTGTAGCTGGATAGTAGCAGTGTCAGAGAAGAAAAGGGTGCATATAGGAGAGATGTTTTAAAGGTAGAAACAACAGGAATTGGAAACTTATTGGATATGAGGGGTGAGAGTTTATGAATGAAAAGTTTAGGATGACATCTAAGTTGTATAGCAGGATGCTTGGAAGGATGATGGTACTCTTAAGAGTAATAGCAAATTTAGGGACATGAGAGGGTGGGGAGGAAGGAACAATAATGAGTTCCTGATTTGATATTTTGAATTAAAGATATCCACAAGACATTGGTTAGAGATGTGAGAATAGAGTTCAGAAGAGAGATTAGGGCTCCATGAATACATTTGAGGGACATCTGCCTAGAGTGGTTTAAATCCATGAAAGCTATTGAAATTGATCACCAAGTGAAATAGTATGGAGAGAGCAGAGAAGGGGGTTCATGGCAAAGATATGGGGGAAACTCAAGGTAAATTGGTGTGACCTGGATGAAAATCCAATAAAGGAGACTGATTAGGAATGGTCAGACAGGGAGGAGGAGAACCAGGAGAGAGCAATCTAATGAAAATCTGGAGAGAAGAGAATATCAAGGAGAATAGGGTATTTGATGTTGTCAAAATTACAGAGAGGTCAAGAATGATGAGAATTGAGAAAATACCCTTAGTTTAGGCTTTTGAGATTATTGCTAATTTTGGAGAGAGGAATTTTAATAAAATGATGAGATCAGACATCAGAATTCAAAAGTTAATAAGGAAGTAGAGGCATAGATTGTAGGGAGAAGGAGTACAGGACTATAATTAGCAGATATCATGTGAAGGGTTTTCTGGATGGCAGAGACATAGGCATGACTGTAGGCAGTAGGGAATTGGTGAACACATAGGGAGAGATTGAAGCTAAGTGAGAGTGAAAATGATAGAGTGAAGCAACTATTGTTGAAGATAAGATGGAGTTGAATCACTTGTGCATTAAAAGAATTCCCCAAGATAAGGAGAAGGTCAACCTCATTGTGGGAGAGTGAAGAAAGAGAAAATGGTTGAAGGCATCTTACTGATGTTAGATGAGGTGGAGGAAAAAGAGGCCTCTTGGCCAAAAGAGACCTTTTTGTTCAGGGAAATATAGGGCAAGGTTCTCAGCTGAGAATATGGATAGTGGGAAGTCAGAAGTTTTGAGGAGGAATAAGAAGAAAATTTAAAAAATCTACAACAGTCAGCGGAAGAGTGAGTAAACTAGACAAGTGTAAAAGGATTGCCTTGCTTCAGTGAGACCCAGTTGAGATTATATAACATAAACTTGTACTGGGTCCAGTCAGCAGGGTTTCATTAATTTCTCCAGCTTGGTCCAGTAGCATATGTATATGAGTGTAGGAAGTCAATGGTGGGAATAATCTGGGGGAAACTTGGTAAGGCAAGATCTTCCATAGCATAAATGGGGAAGGGACTGAAGAGAAGAGGACAGTATAGATTTGAACTGGTTCACCAAGATAGGGAAGAGATAAGAGTAAATCTAGTGTGTGTGGGTGGGGTTTGCCTGGGAAAGAAATGTGTTGTGGAGAAATTGGAGGCCATGGTGAGGATGAAGGACAAATAGGTTTTGGGTGTAGCAATACAGAGGCAGAAGTGGAATTGCAACAGATTATGATAAAGTAATTTTAGAGTTCATGAACATGGAAGCTGTACATTTATACATGATGGCAAGATCAAGAGTATCACTGTCTCTGTGTGATTTAGGTAGGGTGGAGGAATAGGTAATAGGCAATGAATAAGTTGAAGAACTGAGAAGTTAGGGGTTTGGGGGCAAAACAAAATGTTTGCTGAAATCCCCCAGTATGAGGGCAGGATTTGGAGAGAAGAAAAGGACAATGTACCAGGCACTAATCTCATTGAGAAAGATAGGAGGATATCCTGAAGGTCCACAATAATAGCCACCAGAATTTTTGAGTGATAAATATGTATTAATGAATTACAAAAGAAGAAAATTTACTTACTGGTGGTAATAGAGATATAGCCTGAAAATAACCATAGGGAACATATTCAAACTCCCCTCTTCTTCCCCCCCCCCACCAGGACTAGTGAGTACAAGAAGAAGCAAGGAGTTGGAAAGGAAAAGATTTAAGATGAAAGCTAATTCACCTATGGACCAGGAATTCCAGAGAACACAGTGTAAAGGTTGAGTAGTTTTAGAGTCAGGGTTGATGGGATTGGGTTGAGGGTAATGGGAATAGGAGAGTAGTCCTATAGTAAGTGGGGTATAGAGTGGGTTAAAAATGGTACTTAGGGGTTCAGGAGATAAAGATGGAATGAATGCCCAGGTGCAAGTTGACAATCATTGACAAATGACTTCTACTAGGTCATCAGTGTGCCTAGAGGTTCTGCCTGGGGTTAAGTTGTCCCAGGGCATCAGCTAGGAGGGATGGGGGAGGATTGTTCAGGCACAGGCAAACTGATTTCTGTGGAGTCTGAGTGGCTAAAGAGAGTGCCTTGAGCATGATCCAATATCTGTCCTAGAAGGCCAAGAAGCCCTCCTGATCACATGAAAACAAGTTTGGAATCAGGAATTCTAGGTTTAAATGGTGACTGATATTTGCTAACATGATCAAGACATTTACCATCTTTCACTCTCAGTTTCATCATCAATAAAATAGAGATAATATTTATATGATGTAATTAGTGGAGTTATTTTAAGGAAAGAACTATATAAACTTTAAAGTGTATTACAGTGCATTCAAAGTGCATAAATATACTTTATGGTAACTCTCCTAGACCTAAAGGAGACAACTCAGCCACAAAAATAGATAGATTGTGAGGCTATTTTCCTTAGCATACTTGTCCCTGGCCATTTTCTATAGTTACTCATGCTAATAATCTTGTCAGAACCTGACAAAGGGAAGGACGGGCATTGCCAACTTTAAAGAAGGTCATGTTGCTTTTCTGTATGAGATGTTCACTATGATTTTAATTAAAATCATAATTATTGCATGACAATATGTTCTGCTTTGATTGGCTACATGCCATTGACTTGTATTTCCCAAGGTCACTTGACTGTAAACTATAGAGAAGCAGATGTGCTAGTGATCCTTATTTTCGTGATCGCAGGCAGTTTTGACCAGGGCTTGATTGTAAGTTTTTTGTATTAAACTTTCTGAATACTGTAGGCATGAATCAAAAAAGAAATGATTATTATAGTTAAGCAATAAGAAATATCTTGTTCTCAGAAGCTTTTCAAAACATGTCTGAAATGGGTTTATATAGATTATAAGGTGCAAGACATTTGCCAGGTTACTTACAATATTGATGACTACACAGGGCAAAAGATGATTTTTGAAATAACTAAATAAAAATATGTACACCTCAGTTATCACTGAGGAGAGGTATATTGGAATGATTATGTTCCACCCGGAATATGAAGACATGGATTCAAGCCCTGATTGAGACATTGATCAGTCATGTGATCATGTCTAAGTCAATAAAACTTATATAAACCTGTTTCCTTATCTGTAAAAGGGGTACTATAAAGAGTAAGTGACAAAACAGTTTGAAATGCAGGTCTCCTGATTCCCAATCCCATGGTCTTTTCACTAAAATATATTGTTACACAGAGAGTTCCTTGTGTTTTACACATAAGGCTTATCCACTGATAAGATGTTTTTTTTCTCCCCTTTCCATTCATTTTCTTTCTATTCCTTGTAAGTCCACTGAGTAGAACTGGAACCATGGAACCAAGTACACTTTTCTCTGGGTCTGAAATCAAAGACAGAGGCTATGTAGTAGGACTTATAATCTACAATATGGATAACAATAATCAAAAGTTGTTGTTTTTTAGTTGTCTCTGACTTTCTGACCCCATTTGGAGTTTTCTTGGCAAAAATGCTGGAGTGATTTGTCATTTCCTTCACCAGCTCATTTTACAGTTGAGGAAACTGAGTCAAACCGGGTTAAGTGACTTGTCCAGCGTTAGCTAGCTAGTATTTGTCTGAGGTCAAATTTGAACTCCGGAAGATGAGTCTCCCTGACTTCAGGCCTGGCACTTTATCGACTATGCCACCTAGCGGCCAATAATAGTAACAACACTTATATAGTGCTTTAAGGTTTGCACAGTAAATTACGTGTTCTCTCATGTGATCCTCACTGACTAGTCTTCAGATGTTCTACATTCAAGAACATTATGATTTAACATGTATGTTTTTTGATGCAATCATATTTTATCATCATGATAGAAAGTCATAAAGTATAATTTGTATCCTGACAGAAAAAATGTACATCCCTCTCTCACTTTTGCTTTTGTTATAAGAGGCAAAAACATGTAGGAAGCAAGATCTTTCTGATTATCATAATTATTTATATTAGCAATGCTGTTCAACCTGTTACAACTGAATGATCATTATTAATATTTTAAAACTGCAAATCCAAGAACAATTCAAGTGATTTTATTTAATGTATTGAGGTAATGTGTGTATAATGCTATTGTGACACTATAAAACTTCCCTATAAATATGTATATATAATAACCAATAATAAATCATTAACCAAATATAACTTTTTCAGCAAGTGAAAGTTACAGAGTAAGTTGAGTATAGAAATGTAGTTATATCACTCCCAGTAATTCTGTTTTGTTTTGTCTTTTTGTTTTTGTTTGAAATATTCTTATGTTATAATTGCATCTTGAATGGAGCCTATTGGGTTCAAATGATGTCCCAGGTTTCTCCTTTCTTTTTAAAATTTTAGTACATTTATTTAAAAGAACACACATTATATTCTTCTACATTTTGACTGTTAAACCTCCTAAGGTACTAGATCTTCTTTTTTCTCCTTTATCTTCTCTTCTAGTTTCTGAGTTCTTAAAAGTCAAAGACCGATCACTGAATTATTTGGTCATAATTTGTTTCTAAAGGAACTATTATGTATCTGTTGTTGTTTGTTCTTTGTTTTTGAAGAGGATTAGTGACATTATGGGATGATATCTTGACTCATGCGTGGATTGGATTTAAGTTAGGCAGAATTGCACAGAGTCATCATCCTCATGAAGTCCAGTGGCAAGACAAAAGTCAGGATGACCAGTGATGGCTCAGGATGCAGTGGATGACCTTAGCATCTTTGATATCTGATCAAGCTCTAAACACTCTACAGAATCCGTTTCAGCTGCCTTCATGGCCATTGGAACAAAATGTTCTCATCTGTCGATTCGGTTGGGGGAAGTCTTCAGATGCTTGGGATAGATACCCCCTAACTCAACCTGGTTTAGCCCGTCTGTCAAGACAATTTACTAGGGCATGGCTACTGTGTGTGTTACAACTTCCAGGAACCACAGTTGAGAGTTGGGTGAAAGGTGAACACCAAATGAGGATGAGCAGCCCTAAAAAGGACTTCACACCAGAGATGCTAGGCCTCCTTGAACATCTCATACATTATACTTCTTATGTAACATCTCTATGACTAAATCTGATTCAATGGAAGTAAATTATATTTTTCATCTTGGCTAGGCATCCCTATTTGGCCAATATTACACGGACTTATCTAATTTTATACCATTTATTTTGTTGGAATTAATAATTTTTTTCTAGGTATTTTTGACTTGCAAAAGAGCTAACTTTTGATTTACCTTCCTGTTTTGATTTCTAATGTGTCTGACTAAAACTGCAATGGAGACTATATGAAATAATTTTTTACTTATTTTTCCTTTTATGAACATTTTATTCTATACATGTTCCTGAAAGTTTAAGTGGTCTTTTGTCTAAAATACTCCTTATAGATTTATACATATCTGGGTTCACCTTAAGACTATTTTATCTACTGGTTTTGTTTTGATTTGTCCTCACAGTTTACCAGCAAGGAATAAAGTGGAGTTTGTGGAAAACAATTTAAGATTCTAGGTCAGTAATGCCAAACTCAAATAGAAACAGGGACCCCTAAACTATACATAAAGATCCCTGCAGGCACATATAAAGTTATAAACCACATATTGGCATTATCTATGTTTTATTTTATTTCTATGTATTTTGTTAAATATTTCCCAATTATATTTTAATCTGGTTCTGGCCACATTCAAAAGTTTTTTTTTTTTTTCCTCTAATTTTTGAGAGGAAGGTACTTCTGCTTTAGGTCATAGAGTCACTTAGAGGATTTTAGTTATGGAAGTAATCTCAGACATCTAGTCTAATCCCCTTATCACATAAGAAAGTATGTTCAAAGTATTTTGAACCTTAAGGAGTTTGTAAAAGTAACAACTTACATTATCCATATTATTTTATAGATAAGGAAACTGAAATCTATGCCCCTATTCAACAGGTGATATGTAGTAGAGGCAAAAACCCATGTCTTTTGATTTTCATTTCAATGTTCTTTCTGTTGCACCAAAGCAAAATTAGTAAGCTTTAAAAAGTTACTTGAGGTAAAAATAAAACAAAACAAAACAAAGCAAAAAAACAAAAACAAAAACAAAGAAATGAAAAAAACCTCTGGTATTTTCTTTTCCCCTAACCTTGATTTGCTTCAGTAACTGACTATTAATATAACCTGTGAGTATCAATGTTGTAAATAAGCAGAATTAGATTATTTTAGCTATTCTTATTTGTCTCTACTTCTTGTCAGGGCAGGTAGGTGTCAGAGTGAATGGAGTGCCAGGCTTGGAGTTAGGAGGACTCAAGTTGAAATGGGGGCTCAGACACATACGAGCTATGTAACTAGCAAGTCATTTAATCCTATTTTCCTCAGTTTCCTCATCTATAAAATAAGCTGGGGAAGGAAATGGAGAACTACTCCAGTATCTTTGCCAAGAAAACTCCACATGGGGTCATAAGGAGTTGATCATGGCTAATCAACAAAATTATAACTAATTTTTACTGCAGGTATTTTGATATTTTTAACATTAAATGATTTTATTGATAGGTGTATTCCCTCAAATAGTTAAGATCCCAACCTATTTGTGCCTTCTGATCCAGGGTAACTTTTGTTTCGTCAATATGCTCATAATCTTCCTTCAGATCTTTGGACTTTTTATAGGTATTAATGAACTATCCATAACTATCCTTCACTCTCACTGCATTACCTATACCTTTTTTTAGGTCTTACATTTCATTGGTATTACATTTTTAAGATGTATCCTCTGCAGTGATATTTATAATGTTAAACAGCCCAATCATGCTCACTCTGTTTCTCACTATTGCCTTTTGCTTGACCCTCAGCTTTAATTTTTCAGAAACCGTGTAATTATGTGACTTGTGGAGATGTCTTCTCTCCAATATTGATGTCAAAATGAAGAGCCTTTGTTTCAGGAGGAAGTTTGGCATTTTTAAAGCCATTCTACAATTTCCTAAAAGCAATCCAGTCCACTTGCTTTCATCTGTTGAAGTCTGGGCCAGTGTTTGTTCAAGATATAGATAAATAGACAGAGATAAATAGATATAGATTTATACACACATGTGTATGTACATAGACACAGATATAGAGATATAGATATATAGATATGCACATACACAAGATTTATGGGATATTCATCAAATTTCACATAAATTAGCCAAGAATCTTTCTTTATCTATGTATTTTCTCCCCTCTATGAATAGTAGAAGCTGAACTTTTTATTTTTATGAATACAGATCTCTTTTGAGGAGGAGTTGCAATGTCTTGGGGCTTGATATAAACACCACAATGTTATCCACAAACAGGAAGATCTGGTGAACCTCATTACTTATAAGGAATCTCTTCCCACTCACATCTGTACTTTATGCTTGATATCTTCCATAATGTTGGCAAACATTTGTGGTGTATACATCTTCCGTTTTCTGACTTTCTTGGTATTTGTAATTGAAAGGTTGACCAACAAAGTTATTTATGTTGCTCTGTCTTTAAAAGATTTCTGTGTGGTAAGTAAAAAATACAACAACAGTAAACTGAGGCACATGTAGCTAGGTGGTACAGTAGATAGAGAGCTGTTCCTGGAGTCAGGAAGACACAAATTCCTGAGTTCAAATCTGGCCTCAGACCTTTATTAGCTATGGGACCCTAGGCAAATCACTTAACCCTGTTTGCTTTGGTTACTCATCTGTGAAATAAGCTGGAGAAGAAAATGGCACTCCAGTATCTTTGCCCAGAAAACCCCAAATGGGGTCAGGAAGAGTCAGACATGACTAAAAATAATTGAGGTAAGTTTTCCAGACGAGAAAAGTTTTATTAACAGCGGCATGTATAACTGTTAATTAAATGGGTCAGACTGTCCCCCCTTAATAGGTCAGTGACCCTATGGGACTGAAAAGATCATATTTCTTGGTTTGTCCTTCAGGTATGACTGATCATTCCCCTCTCTGACAATTAAGGAATGCTCACTGTTTTATGAGACTCAACTGCCTCTAGTAATCTTGGCTAGAAAAACAGAACCAAAACCCTAATCAGGATCCAACTGTCCCCCCCCCCTTAACATTCCCCCTGGTGAATAAGTAGCCCATAATTTTGATGAGGAAAAGCATGAATGAGAGCCATCCTCTGGGGAGGGGCACAGCCTAAGTTGGTTCTTCTATTTTTAAGTAAGCAGAAGTGAAGGCCCCACTTTAAACTGGTTATTGAACAATTGCCACAGTGGATAGGAGTGATCATATTTCTCAACCATGCCTTTAGATGGGACTGGGACAGGGACAGTTCTCATTTTGACGTAGGCTAAGAAATGGGTTTTCGCAAAATGGGGATTAGAATGTGTTACAGAGTAATACTAGTTATTAAATAATGCAGCATACTATTAATTTTCCTCATCTGTATGATTTTAATGCATGTATGCAAGACTCCATGTAGTAGTAGAACATTAAAAGGTACATTTTGTTTTGCTAAATCAAAGGATTTTTATAGTTCATGAGCAAGTAATGTAGTTAGATTTGATATTATCTGTACCTTTCCTTTAAGTATGTGATAAAAGACGTAGTTGACTGTAGAGTATTTTTTTTGTGTGCAATAGCCTGCTTCCTAACCATTTCATGATGAATCTTAATACCTGCGTCTATTATTCTCATAAAAAATTGGGGAATGATAAAGTAAGTATATGGGTCAAAATTGTTCTAAATTGTTATTTTTGGTGATAGTTAATGTATCCATGATTTTTAATGTATAGATTATTGTTCGCTTCTTTTCGGGTATCTTGAAAATCAATCTCAGTCTACTCAGATTATTGTTACCTCCCCATCAGGGAATTTCTTTGTATGCCCTGGTCTAGTTTAGCTCTATTTTCCATTTTTTATTGCCGTAATTATTTCCTCATTCCACTGTGATGATAGGGTTTAAATATTGCAAGCCACTGTATTTGATGGAGTGAATAGTCTTCTATAATAATCTTTAAAAATATTTTCAATTGTCATGTTTGTTCTAGTTCTATCCTTAAATGCTTTTTAAGATAATCTGCTTTAACTGAGTTTCTTGTCAAGCTTTCCATAAACTTTCTTTGGCCTCCACTGGTTTCATATTGTTTTATGATTAGAGGATCAGAGATTCAGGCCTGGAAAAGATTTTGGAGGCCATGCAATCTAACTTCCTTCATTTTACAGATTAAAAAAAAAAGCAGGTCCATAAAGAAACTTAGTATTAGAAACACTACTAGTATTAACTAGCATTAGGCAGAGCTGAGATGATATTGTTGGTAACAATTTATTATCCTCCTCTATATTTTTTTAAATGAATTTTAATTCTAAACTGTTCTTATGCTTGCCTGCTATTTCTCTCTGGCTGGCAAGAAGACCAACTGTTTGTTGGTTGAGGTGGTTTCTATTCACATTTGATCTTTTCATTTTGATTTATTTTCATTGGTTAAATATTCCATAGGAAATGGTGATTATCTAAGCCACTTCCTATGCTTTTTTTTTCCATTTACCATATTTAATGTCAGTAGTTTCCTTAAGGAAGTAATGCTGGAGTGGTTTAACTTGCTTGTCATATCTTATTTCCATTCTAATTTGGCATTGAATTTGATGTTTGCTTTTGTATGTCAGGGGTATTACAGTACACAACAAATTCATAAATGAATCTCGCATTGATAAATCATTATTTCCCATTTGTTAAGATATAATAATTTTCATTTTTGTGAAGTTATTTACAAGTTACCATGTCCTACACCTCCCAACTCTACTCTTGAAGATAGTATATGAAATAGAAATATAAGCCATTAGTGAAATATCAAAGTTTTTGTTCTCTTTTGTTTCTTAAATATTTCTTATTTCTTTTATTTCTTGGGCCATATTTTTCATACTCTTTCCTTATTCCCACCTTTACAATGATTTCATCTACCACTAAAATGAATGTTATTTTGCTTTGGAGAATCTTATTAGATTCTCAGCAGAATATTTCAACTGCGATAGTCATTGCACTAACTGCTGGTGTTGATGCTCAACTATTATCATGCTGTTCTATTTACTAATGTTCATTGAAAGTTTTGTTGAATAATGTTTCTCATTGTCTCTGGCCATGTGATAAAGCAATTTTAAAAAATTTATTAGCGAAAGAGGGTAAGGAAGCCATCCTTCAGTTTATATATAACTTCCTTTTGTATGGGTTCACTTATGGTGAGAATATCAATATAGATATGAGTTTGTTACTTTTCTAGTATACTCTATCTTTAATCAATGGACAACAATTTTACATTTAAAATACAAATAATTGCTCATTTAAAAAATAGTCTACAAACTGCATAATTAAAAAAAAAACACCCACTACCTTTTTCCTTTCACCACTATTGCTAATGAATCAGAAGGTATCCAAATGAGGCTGAAGATTATTTTGTATTTTTTTTTGTTTCATGAGTTTCTGTGCTATAAATAAATAAATATTGAATGTTACAAATTAACTTTTTTTAAAAGAATGCAGATGATGAATCAAAAGATGACTTTTAGGCATTTCTAGTTGAGGAACACACTGGGTAATTTAGCATTGTCTCAAATTGATTATATGCACAGATATCACCATTTACTAACCACCACTAATCTTTTACAATGTATTAGCCAAATTACAAAGCACATATGAACTAGCCAGTGTTGTCAAGAAACTGTCATCAGTAGAGCTGAATTTCACAAGGGTCTATAAATTCCATGAAAACCTGTACCAAAGCTTACTTATCTGTAAATGAGAAAAACTCTTAAAATTCAAACCGTTATAGGGATTCTTAACCATTTAAGAGTAAAGGCAGTATAAAAGATTGTTGGAGCTACTTATGTCTTTCCCTTTAATAGCATTCATAAGTTGAATTAAAAACTCATTTTTTTCTATAATTGAAGATTTATGGCCTCCATTAAAGAAAGTAGTATATGATGTATGGAAAGCCCTGGCATTTGTTCTAGTGGTTGTTGCTGTTGCTGTTAAAAATCAATAGGGTGCTATGCACAAAAACCATAAATTTTCTGACATCTTGTTAAAGCTACTTGTTGCTTTGAAAAACAATGCTAAGTAGAATGTGCAGAAGGGATTCAAAGAAGAATGACTTGTTATTTATTATTATTTTGTTTTTTAGGAGAACACATCCCTAAAAATGATATCACCATTTACTAACCACCATCAATCTTTTACAATGTATTAGCCAAATTACAAAGCACATATGAACTAG
>NW_020954610.1:23654539-23799814 GCF_900497805.2 Vombatus ursinus
CAAGGGTCTATAAATTCCATGAAAACCTGTACCAAAGCTTACTTATCCGTAAATGAGAAAAACTCTTAAAATTCAAACCGTTATAGGGATTCTTAACCATTTAAGAGTAAAGGTAGCATAAAAGATTGAGAACATATCATTTACCAGAGGGTTTGTTCCCAGAGTTTTCTGGTTTACACAGTTAATAGATAGTTCTTTTATAATGGTAGCTATGAAATCCAATAGGGAGAAAGGTATAGAAGGAAGGCAGTGAAACTCTAACTGGGGAAAGTGCCCATTGATAGTTGTAAACCTAACCTTATGACTAAATTGGAAACCCAATGGTAGAATTATGGGAACTTTTGTAAAAGGAAGATAATGTGCTTCTTAATACTTGAGCGGAACAAAAGAAAGTTCAACAATTTTAGCTTAGTAAAAAACCATCTTAATATGGAAATTCACACCATGCATTTTGAAAGTCTTTTATAATTGTTGTCATTATACATGTGGCCTACTTTCTGGTGAAGGTAATTCATGCACAACTCTTTTTTAAATATAATTATGTTCGACATTTCTCAAGACTCGAAAAAAACCGATGAGTAAAAGTAGAAATATGGCACCAAATATGTCCATATCTTCATATCTCATTATTGTAGGAGATATGCAAAGTTAATATACTGCCCCTCTACTAAAAGTTTGAAATTAAAACAATATTGGAGGAAGAATACCACCTTGCCTCAGAAGCTGGGTATTGGAATGACTGACTTGTTCACAAATATGAGTAACTCCTTTCTAGAACATGTCGTTAAAGATTTGATTTATAAGAGTTCCTGTAAACAAATATACTTTTAAAATGTTTTTTAAAATATGGTATATTGAAATATGTCACAACAAATTAATGTCAGCACTTACAAGCTCTATTATCTAGTGGCCTTTTAGTATACTCTTCTCGCCTCTAGTGAGTGTCTAATACTTCAGGAAACTTGGAAAGTAACTTGCGATGTGTGTTGAATCTTCTCTGAGGTGAAAAAAATGGATTTTTTTTATAATTTCATGTGATTGATTAATTGAATCAAATATATAAGACCTTGGTGTTAGAGAACATTCTTTTTAAATTAAATTTTATTTTTCTTTACCAATTATCAAGCATTTATTTCTTCCCTCCTGGAAAAAAAAAAGATAAACAGAAGAACATCCTACTTGTGACAAATATTTATAGTTTTAAAAAATGCCCATATTGGTGATGTAAAAAATGCATTATTAGAGGAGAACTTTCAAATTTGTAACTTTAATACAATCTCCTGATCCTATTGAGGATTCTAGGCTACTGGTCTAAATTTCACAGATAGTATTTTCTGTCTCTATGATACATTTTGGACTTCAGCTATAGATTGTTTTGTAATCTTATACTGCTTGTGACTTCATCTAGATAATTTGTTCTTTGATAATTTATTCTTTGCCATGGCCCATATTTCTCTGTGTACTTCACAGTTAATTTTTCTGGGATAAGATATCTTGTATGCAAAAGAGGTAGTCACAGTTTCTTTAGGGTTTAAATAATTCAAAGAATTGCTCAACTTCATCAGAGAAAATTATATTTAGCAAGAGGAGAAAGCCAACAATAATCTGAAAACTTTCAAAGTAGACAAATCCATAGCCTAGATCCAAGAGAAGAACAAGATGAATTAAAAACTATTTTAATTGTGGTTAGAGAGCTATTTTAGTGGGAAAAAATAGGGTTGAGATAACTCTAGGGAAACCACTTGTGATCAGAAGGAAGCAGTCATAAGATATACATATCCCAGGAAGCATACAGGGTATTTTTCTCCAGTTTTCTGTTGCAATCATGAAAGAAAAATAAGGAGAAACTGTGAAGAGATGCCATATAGAATAGTGAATAGCTGTTTCTGAAGCAGAGTCTAGTTAGTGAGAACCAGCAGCCAGAGGAAGACTGTATTATGAAAGGACTCTCAATTGATGCCTGCAGCAACAAAGAAGGGCAAAGTGTCATATAGAACTATAAACTACAGTGTTTTTGAATAAGATTGAGGTTCTTAATACTGTAAGTTAGAGTCAAGATATTTTATTGAACAATGTTTGAAAATAATTGAAATTTAGCTTGTGCTAAGTAATTTCTGCCAAGGTATATGTATTTCTTTCAATCTTGTATCTTTACTTAAGAATTGTTAAATATGGACTGGTAATTAATATTTAGTTTATGGAGTTATTTAAATAGTTTATCTTTTAAAACACAGTTGAATATAGAATGCGTGCTTTATGCCATCTCTGTTTTATGTGACTAGAGTAGCAGCAAGATGGTAAATTAATTACTTTAACTATTATAAAAAGGAATTTTTTGAATCCATAGTACAAAGCATAAAGAACGTTGTGAAAATATGAATTAGCACAAAATAACTATCATCCTTAAAATGATGACTTAGCATCACTCCCACACCAGTCTTCACAATTCCCAGCAGAGACATAGTCATTGCAGAGATAAAAGAGAACTAGCAGGCTTGTGCCTAATGACCTTCAAGGGACCTTTGCTCCTTCTGCAGAAACTCTTTAGGAATATCTTACCCTCTAAATGCTCCCCCCCATCCAGCAAAACTTTAGACACGGACACTGCCCAACCATGTGAAGAGGGAGAGGGGAAGGACTGAAAAATGTGCTTTTTCTGACTTTGGCCTGTCTATATGTTAGGGAGCCCCATGCTACAGAGATTCTTTTCCCCCTACTATCTATGAACTCCCTTTACCCTATAAAAATAGCAGCCCAACTCTGAGAATGGAGGGGAGGAAGTAGGGCAGAGGGTCAAAATGTGAGGTTGCACTGAGCCTAACAGAAGGGGAAACTGAAACAGAGCTGGTGTTTCTCCAGTTTCCTCATAGGGTACTCAAGCCAGTGACCCAGGCCAGAAAACTTTAAATCACTTAACACTGAAAAAGGCTGAAGAAAATTCAAAATCCAGCCACAGGGGTGTACCCACCAGCAAAAGGAAGGAAGTCAGAAAATGAATGAAAGGGGAATATAAAACAAAAAGGGTAGAAACAACAGCTATATGAAGAGGGGGGATGCAATAAAAACACAATATACAAGCAAACAAATCAACAGAAAGATTCCTTAAACTAGGAAATACTATAAAGCTTTCTCAACAGACGGTATAAGAAAAGGGCTAGTGACCCAATATATAATTAAATTCAGAATCTTATGGATCGCCCATAGGGCGTGGATGAACAATACTATTCCAGAATAGTTATAAGGGGGAACTCAAACCTGGTACTTCATAAGCTTTAATCCCATTAGAAACACTGTAAAATTAAGAAAGGAATAAATAAGGGGGTACTGATCATAAAACAGAGAATTAAAAAAATGTACTGGAAGTAAAGAGAATTACCTGGAGAACAAAACAAAAGCATAGATGAATGCTATCTAATAAACATAAGAAGTTGGAGGGAAAAGAAGAGGAGATTTTGAACTAATCATTTAACAGAGAGGAGGAAGAGAAGCAACAAATAAGGAAAGAAACAGATAAACAAATAAAGAAAGAAACAGATAACTAAAGAAAGTAAATCTCTGAAGCTAGGGGAAGGGTAAACAGACAGGATAAGGGGAGGAAGAGAGTCCATATAATTTGATTTGCTTCAATATAGTTTATGTAAAAGTCAGAGAGGGACAAAATATTGACAACAAAAGATGAAGGGGTTGAAAAAATGATAAGAAAAAAAGGCTTAAGAAAGAATAAGCCTAACTTTCATAACTATAAATGTTAATTGATTAAACAGTCCAGTAAAAGAAAAAAAAAGTATGGTAAAATGCATAAAATAAAATGGATAAAATAAAACCCCATAACCTGATGAATTAAAAATATATCTAAAAACTAAGATACAAACATAGTCAAAATGACAAGACTAGAATCAAATTGCTCTCCATCAAGTAAATAAATAAAGCAGGAGTAATAATATAGTCAGGGAAAGACTAAAAATTGGAAATATCAATAGGGATAAGCAAGAAACCATTTAGGGAACTATTAGCAACAAATTATTATGAATAATATACATATATGCACTGAATTCCATAACATCTAAAGTTGTAAACAAAAAATCTACTGGATTTTTAAGATAAAAATTATAACAAGATGTTACTTTATGTTTTCTCAGAGCTAGGAAAAAATCTAGCAAAGCTAATGGAGAAAATATATAATTAAAAAAATTGGACAATTTAAAGCTGAAAATATAGCAACTTATTGGGAACATTAAAATATATCTGTAGATCGACACATATTTGTGTATATTTGTACATAAATATGTTATATGTATATAACATACTATTTACTAGAGCACAGAAGATTTATAAATAAAAATAGCTAGCATTTTTGTAGTCCTGTAATATTTACCCAGTGCTTTACATGTATTATCTCATTTGATCCTCACAAGAACCCTGGAATAAGAATATTATAGAGAATTACATTAAAAGAAGAAATACCAAGCATATCATTTACAGACCAGAACACAATAAATAACTCTTTAATATGAGTAGTACACACACAAAAAGAGTTAGCAACATCCTTAACAATGACTAGGTCAAAGATAAATACTGAAACAGGTATTAACTCTCTGAAAGACAATGATAATGATGAGAAAATATGCCAAAATTTAAAGGATACTGCTAATGCAATCCTCAAAATAAATTATCACTGAGAACTTACATTAACAAAATAGAAAATGAGATTAATGAATGGATTATGAAATTAAAAACTAGAAAAACAACTAAAAAACTCGAGGTTCGAAAGAGGAATCTTGAAAATTAACAAAAATCTGTTTCTTTGAAGAAGAAAAAAAGCTAAATAAAGTGATAAACCTTTAGTTAAACTGATTAAAAATGAGAGCTAAAAGTAACAAAATAAAAAGAAAGTTGAAATTATTGGAGAAAAATACAATAATTTAAATCTGCTATTTGTGATTGAATCATTTCACTAGTGTCTGACTCTCTGTGACCCCATTTGGGGTTTTCTTGGTAAAGAGTCTGAAGTGATTTGCCATTTCCTTCTCCAGCTCATTTTACAGAGGAGGAACTGGTTCACACAGTGAATAAGTGTGTGAGGTTTGATTTGAACTCAGATCCTCCTGACATCAAGGCTAGTACTCTATCTATGCTGCCTACCTAGCTGCCCCCTAAAAAATTTACTACGCACACCCATAAATTAGACAACTAGCATTTATTTTATACCTACTTGTTACAGACACTGTTCTGAGGATTCAAAACAATGAAGATTATCAATAAAAATATAAAGTACCCAAATCAAACATAAAATTGATATCTTAAATAAACTGATGTCATCAAAAGAAACAAAACCAATTGTAAAGGGACTATTAAAGGGAAAATGCCTCATCTAGTTGAATCTATAGGAGAATACTATCAAATTTTTAAATAACAAATTATAACTGTACTAGTGATGTTATTGTCAAAGATTAAGAGATAAAGAATAACAAATGAAGCATTCTATCAAATTCCTGTTATAAGTCAAATATATTCCTAATGCTTAAACCAGGAAGAGTAAAGCAAAGAAAGAGCAGTGTAGAGCAATATCTTTGGTGAATGTAAATTTAAACATTTTAAACAAAATCTTGAAAAGTCTGAAATTTATCTAAAAATATCATTTTTCATCACATCAGACTTAAACCCAGAATTTAAAGATATATCAACTTTATATAATAACTATATATTTTTGCAAGTAGTAGCCATGGTGGACTGATTCTATGAACAGTGACAATTGTCTAAAGCAACATCAGCAAAAAGAAGTTGGACAGGGACATTCTGAGTCAGGGGACCAGCAAGCTGGAAGAGTACCTATTTTATCCAGGTCCCATCGAAAACTACAAAAAAAGGCATTATGTTCTAGTGCCAACAACAAAACAAATGAAACTGAACACTTCAAAATGACAGATTAGATATGAAAAGGTACCGCTCCCATTATTTTTTTAAATTTTTTTCCCTAGCCAGGAGACTTTGAATTTTTAATATTGCAAATAATGTCAAACTTTACTATGTTTTGTTGTTATGTTTTGCTTAACTTCCCCCCTTTCATTTCTTTATTATAAGGCATATCTTTTTGGAGAGGACATGAGGGAGTAATACTTTGGGAAATTCAGATGAATTAAAACAAAATATAGCAATAACATTTATATTAAAAACCACGTGGGGCAGAACTTCACAAAAAAAAAGGAACTAATAAGCTTGAGGTACCAAAAGTAGAGAAATTTTATATGAATGGAATGCAATACCATTTTTCTATAAGAAGTGATGAGTAGGCAGATTTCAGGAAAAAAACCTGTAAAGACTTGCATGAATTGATGCTGAGTGAAGTGCGCAACCAAGAGAGCACTGCACACGGTAATAGCAACACTGTGCAATGACCAACTTTGATAGACTTAGCTCTTCTCAGCAATACAATGATCTAAAACAATTCCAAAAGACACATGATGGAAAAATGTTATCCACATTCAGAGAAAGAACTATGGAGTCTGAATGCAGATTGAAGGATACTATTTTCTCTATTTTTCTTTTTTATGGTTTTTCCCTTTTGTTCTGATTCTTCTTTCACAACATGACTAATATGGAAATGTGTCCAATAAAATTGTACATGTATAGCCTATATCAGATTGCATGCCATCTTGGGGAGGGGGGAGGGAAGGGAGGGAGAAAAAAAATTGGAACTCAAAGTCTTATAAAAATGAATATTGAAAACTATCTTTACATGTAAATTGGAAAAAAATCAAATATTATTAAGTGAGGGGAAAAAAAAGTAGAGAAATTACTTCAGAAATGACTAGCAACAGTGGCAGATGAATGAGTTCAGTGGCAAAAGTTGTCTTCAGTGGTATATTATTTGTGATATAGAGTACCTCTCCCTTACATTAGAATGTGAGTTTCTAATAGGTGAATTTGTTCCTTGACTACTGTCAAATATAACTGTTCAAATTTTTCTTTTTTTTTAATTTTTAGGCAATTGGAGTTAAGTGACTTGTTCAGGGTCACACAGCTAGTAAGTGTCAAGTGTTTGGTCTGAGACCAGATTTGAACTCAGGTCCTCCTGACTTCAAGGCCAGTACTCTATCCACCGTGCACCTACTTGCAGCAAGATTTTTCTCATTTGTTCATGAGGGCTAATAATTATCCTGCTGTACACCTACACACGTACTCCCATTATTTCTTTTACAAGTATGTTTCAAGTAAATGGTCGGCTTTGTGGTTCTTAAATGATCTTTGAGTTTATATACTGGGTCAGAATTCAAGCTACATATTTGTTCCACATTGAAGCTGAGTAACAGAGGGACTACAGGGTTTATCTGTTGACTGGTTACATAATAAACACACATGTATGTATATGTTCACATTTGCATAGTGTTTCTTTATGGTTTCAAATATGCCTATCTGTGTATATGCTCACATTTTAAAATATCAATTTAACATACTTGATTTTGGTCAGTGTCCCTTAATGTTTTCTATAAGTCACTAGTAAAAGGTCACCATCCCTGAAAAAAAGATGATTTGTAAGGTCTCCTTTTTGATCCAAAATGTTATGGTTCTACTTCCTTAATCTAAGTGAGAATAAATATTGCTGAGACAAAAATGAAGACAGGTCATAAAAAGAAATTTTTGGAAGCAGGTGGATACTTACATGTGCTTATAACAGAATTGAGTGATGAAAACTGGAAAATCAAACAGTCCCCATTTATAGATGTTTCTAATTTCCCACCGGGTTAGACAAACTATACATGGATTAAATATAAGCAGGAGAAAAAGAGACAAAGCAATCTTTGTAGGTACTCTTTTAAAACATGAACAGATTCTTCTTTCCAACCTGCTGAATGTACTTAAGAAAAGTCATAACATTTCTTAAGTAGTAGTATTAATATTTATCTGTAAAGTATTAAACCCCATCATTAAAAAAATGGTTTGCTGCATTCTTGAATTGTTCTTTTACATTCTTATGCAGAAATATGTAAGAACACAAAATCTCAGGAGCAGTAAGATATCATAAAAAATATTCTAGAGTCAATGGACCTGGGTTCAAATGCCGACTCTGACACTGACTGTGACCTTGAACAAGTATCCTAATCTTCATGGGCTTTAGTTTCCTTTATAAAATGAGGAGGTTTGACTAGATCATCTCTGCAATTTCTTCCAAGTTATTATTATTATTATTATTAATTATTAGCTATAGTTCATTATTAGCTATAACTGCTCTTATAATAGAAGCTAATGTGAAAATCTAATGTAGTTAACACAATTATAGGACTTTTTTAGAAATGATTCTGCTATGATATCCTACAAGTTAAAATGGATAAGGAAATCTTATCCATTGAGCTATGTAAGCTTGAGAATAATCTGTCAGGAATCCAATTAAAGCACCTTGAATGAACTACAGCCCTGGCCATTGTAAAGCCAGGAAAGGGAGAGTCTGTGAACTGGGTTGTACCTGTAAGATTCTAAAAGAAAGCAATAAGGCAGGTGAGGAGGGTGGGGTAAGAAGATGAAGTTATTTTCAAAAGAATGGAAAAGAAGTGACAATTCATTATTTCAGAACTTGGTTTAAATTTCCCTGTTGTAAACCACAGAATACCACTTAGCTGCTGGTAATGAGTTATTTATAGCAATAAGTACAATCCCATTTATTTTGTTTCCATTCTGTGTTAATTCCAGCATCATTTGAGCTGCTTTAAAGTTCTCGAAATATATTTACAACTAGATGAAACTCAATTAGTAGTTTTAGTTGAAATCGTAATAAGACGGTGAATTGGTAGTGCCATTTATATGTCTTAGGGTTTCAAGTAGTCCACAGCAGGACTTATCTTCATCTGACTGAATAATAGATATCTGACTACAATAATACTGATGTAACATTTAAGTTCAAATAATTTCAGAGCTGGAAGGACACTTAAAGTTATGGTACAAACTCTCTTTATACTGATGATGAAGTTGAAGACCGAAGAGATTTAATGGTTTACCCAAGGTCATAAGATCATTTGGTAGAAGAGGTGGAATGAGAACTAACATAACCTGTGGTGATGTTGTCTGGTTCTTGCCATGTCTCGTGCCTTCCAACTCTCTTAAGTAAAAAAAAAATGTTCATTGTATACAGGTGTGAAATATTTGTGTGTTCTACAAGCATGTTTTTAGTTCCTCAAACTTAAACCATATATTCTAACTTTTTATTTTTTTGCCATTTTACCTTTGCCCCACTTTCATACTGACATCACACTTAAATTGATAAAGTGTCAACGTCTAGTGTGTTGTAAGAAAGACAATCACCTAACTTGGAATCAGAGTGTGTAGATTTGAATCCCAGTTGATTAATTATAACCTGTGAGCCCTGGACAAAATCAAGAAATGTCTTTGAGTCTCACCCTCCTTATCTGTAAAATGAGAGGAATGGACTGAGCAATGACTAAGGTCACCTTCATCTCCAAACCTAAGAAACCTGTGAACCCAAACAGCTAGTGTTATTTCCTGGGTCACTACATGACTTCTAGTAAAATTAGTGGATATTATAGGGCAGTAGATTTGTGCTTCAAATAAAAGGGAGGAAGAAGGGTGGTGGTGGTAAACAGAGCATCTCAATTGGAGAGGTGGCAGTGTCATTCCTTGGAAAGAGTTCTTGATTTGCAATCAAAAGACATGGCTTTGAATACCATCTTTACAATTCACTCTTTGTGACCTTGACAACTCAAAACTTCTTTGAGCTTTAGTTTTATCATCTGAAAAAGGAGAGAACTGAAATATAAATGATATAATAATAATGTAATAGCTACCATTAATGTAGCACTTATTTTGTGCCAGATATTGTAATAAACACTTAATAATTATTATCTCATTTGATTCTCACAACAGCTGTAGTAGGTAGGTGCTATTATTATCTTCATTTTACAGATTGGGGAACTGAGGCAAACAGAGGTTAAGTGACTTCCTCATGGCCATCCAGCTAGTGAGTGGCTGAGGCTGGATTTAAACTTAGGTCTCCCTGACTTCAGACTTGTTGCTTTCTCCACTGTGTGACCTAACTGCAATTATCAAAAGAGGAAATGCCAATGATAAATTATGATATAAAACTTTCTCCAAATGACTAATAGTAAGATAAATATAACAATTGAAACAACTGACACTTCTCATATTATAACACTTTGCAAAGATAGCCAAAATTTGATTTAATGTTAGAGGAACTATAGGATAACAGATAACTAATATACTGTTGGTGGAGTTATAAATTCAACCAGCTGTTCTGGATATGAATTTATAGTTATACAAGAATATTTGCCTGAACTCTTCATACCCTTCAATCAAGTAATCCTGCTATTGGACAAATACCTTAAGTAGGTAAAAACAGAAGCACAGGTCCAATTTAAACCACAAATATTGATAGTAGCACTCTTCATAGTTAATAAAGACCCAGAACAAAATATCCATTGATTGCAAAATAACTGAAAAAATTGTGACATTAATGCAAATAATATTTTATGTAGCAGTAACTGAAGAAAATGAGTGATTCAAATAAATACGGAAAAAATTGATGAAGAGTGAAATCAACAGAACAAAAAATGTTCATAATGACTATTAAAATATAAATGAAAAGAGGAAGACAAACTCTGAATAACCAAAAAACCAATAATAATCCTGAAAGGCATATAACAAAACTTTTTTTTTCATTCTGAAGTGAATAAAAGTAAGGTAATACTAGAGCAGAATGCTGTTTGCATTGACTGCTTTGGGTAACAGTTTTCTGTGTTAAAAAGGAGGATTCAATCACAAAAAAAAAGTGAGTGGGATATTTATAATATTAGTTTGATGTAAAAATAAAAGGCATCAAAACAAATTGTTTAAATAAAATAAAATAAGGGCATTGGACTAGTTGTCATCTAAGGTTCTCTTTAGCACAAAATGCATGATCCTAAACTTCAAAAGTTATGTAGTATAACCTGCTTAATTAGGATTAAGTCTAGGGGCAACTAGGTGTCCCAGTGGGTAGAATATTGACCCTGGGGTCGGGAGAACCTGAGTTCAAATCTAGCCTCCTGGGAAAGTCATAACCCTGTTTGCCTGAGTTTCTTCATCTGTAAAATAAACTGGAGAAGGAAATGGCAAACCATTCCAGTATCTTTTCCAGGAAAACCACAAAAGGGGTCACAATATGTTGGGCGTGACTGAAAATGACCAAACAATAACAACAACATGGTATAATGAAATGAAAAGGGGATGGAATTAATAGTAAACTGGGTTCAAATTCTGCCTTTGAAAGTTACTACTAAGTAACTATGCACAAGTCGTTCAACTTCTTGTTGTTGTTTGTTGATCAGTTGATTAATCGTGTCCAAATTTTTCTTTTGTGACCCCATGGGCCAACTGTCCATGGGATTTTCTTGGCAAAGATACTGGAGTGGTTTGCTGTTTCCTTCTCCAGTGGATCCAGTGGATCCTTTTGTTGGGCAATCAGAGGTTAAATGATTTGTCCAGGGTAAAACAGCTAGGAAGTATCTGAGGCTAGATTTGAACTCAGGTCTTCCTGACTCCAGGCCCACTACTCTATCCACTGAGCCAACACCTGCCTCAGAATTCTTTAGGACCTCTGTAAAATGAAGATAATAATTAATGCATAGTTCCATAATGACTTACTTAAGTCAGAAAGGATGTCTGTATAAAACAAAAATGATTTAGAATGTAAATGTATATGTTATATCTTAAGAGTGATGATAGGTAATTATGAATATTATCATCTCATGAAGCAAAAAAAAGAAATGGATGGTAAAAGCATCTTAAAGAAAGTTTGTCCAAGGATGCAAATGAGCATAGTTATCTAAAGGACATTTATGTATAAAATTGGAAGGAAGTCAACAAATATAAGAAAAAATTGAAAATATCTGTAGAGATATTATTGTATCTTTAAACTGATCTTAACTATAAAAGGACAGTGACATTATACTTGTCAAAATGTTTTTAGGTGAGGTGGATATGGTACTAAGGAGAACAAAACTGAGACCATCCTGAATAGACTAAGTGTATGTAGAGGACAATTGGAAGAGACACAACTAGGTAGGTGTTGATGGATTACAAGACACATTGTGGAAATGAAGAAACCAAAAGTGTACACAAATTTTCACTCCTTATTAATTTTTAAAAAGTGGAAAATAAAACAACTACCAATTGCTATGACTGTTCTCCTGCCTAATACTCAGATTTCAACCCATATATGCCTACCTCTACTGTGTGACTCTTATCTATGTTTTCCCCTAAATAATCCTGAGGCAAGGTAAGATGGCATATTCCATGTGGTGAAGGATGTACTTATTTTCACTTGACATCACACGGTACCAGTGGAGTACTTCTGCAGTCCATCTCTCATCCAACACCTTCTGCACATTATCATGCTGTCTTATCTTCGTATCTCATATCTCCCAGATGGCATCCTTTACTTTTGCTCTTCAGTTTTATATATTATATTCAACATGGTGAAATCCATCACGTGGCCCTTCATTGCCTTTTGTGTAATGTTCATTTTTGAGAGGGATGAGGGGAGGAAACAAGCATTTATTAAGTATGTATAATATTCCAGGGACTCCACTAAGCATTTTATATATATCATCATATTTGTTTTTCACAATAACCCTGTGAGGTAGTGCCTATTATGATCTCCATTTTATAGTAGAAGAAACTGAGGCATTTAAATTAAGTTAAGTGACTCATCCAAGGTCCCACAGCTACTAAGTGTTTGTGAGCAGATTTTTAACTCAGGTTTTCCTGACTCCAGGCTCAGTTCTTTCTGCCACACCACTTAGCTTCCCCTAGTCTTCAGAGATTATTGTATTTGATGTCTTGCTGTGATAGCAGTGCTGGTAGAATGCTGGTATTAAAAGCCTGGGCCTTTACCTCCATGGGAAACTTGGAGAGATTCAAGAAGCTGTGACATGGCAGTCCACTCTCCACCCATTCAACTCATAGGCCAAATTGCTGTCCATGTCTACCATCTGTTCCATATATACTGATGGATAAGGTTTATAACTTGTCCATTCAAATACATAACATAATCTGAGCAACAGGCATGCCTTGAGGATAGAAGAGCTATTTCTCTTCTGACATTAGAAACTAGATAGATACAAAATATAATTGCTGTGTTCAATTTTTAATGGTAAAGAGTGTTCCAAATATGCATATCTACATATATTTCATAAGAATCGTTTGCTGTTTAAGTAAAAAAAAATTCTCTTCTTCCCCAAAAAGCATAAAAAATTCAAGCCAATGGAATGGTCTATTTTAGATAGATATAGATAGATAGACAGATAGATAGATAGACTTTAATCTGATGCATGTGTATTTCAAACTGAAGGTCATTTAATACAGCACCTCTCATTGGTAGAGGGACAAATTCTCACTTAGTCTTGGAAAAAACCACTTAGGGCCCATAAATACTTCAGTAAATACCTTGAGGTACTTGGAAACAATACCACCCTGCAAAGGCTGGGTCTAATGTGTTTTTAAGTGGTTCTAGTTGACAGTTCTAATAAATCACTAGCTAAAATTTCCAATAGGACTTTGAGGACCAAATTGTATGACCCTCCTTCATGGTGTGTGTGTGTGTTTGAGTGTATATGTGTATATATACATATATGTGTAGCTACATCTATATACAAAGTTATTTGCACAATTTTAGAAATAATTCCTTAATCCTGTAATAGATTTCTGTTTTTTTTTCCCCCTTGGGTGGATGTTTGACCAGTTGTAAATGAAATTGCCCACTTTCTCATCAATTTAAAGGAAGCGTTATATTGCTTTAATACAATGTGGGTAAATTGAGACCCTTTAAAACTTTGGCATTTAAATATTATATTTCATTGTGAAGTGCACCAAGACAAGGACATTTGCATATGAATGAATAAATGTACCAATTATTTCCTGTATCCTTGATATTCATATTTTAATGCTTCAGATAAGAACATGTTCCTTCATTGCAATCTTCCCATTAAATTAACTTTATTTGCAAAGAGCTCTAAAGATGAAAAGCACTCCAGAATGTTAAATATCATTTAAATATTACATGAAGTACTACTCAAGTGGTACATTGGTAGATGTCAAAAATGAGAACTAGGTAGGCAATATGAAGAGAAGGCTAAGGGGGTGATGATGATGTTTAAGTTTATGAAGGGCTGCTTCTTACAGGATGTCAAACAGCCATTTATTCCCTGTTGTCTCAGGGGGACTTGGTGAGAGCAAAACTTAGAGAAATAGTCTTAAATGATACCTTAAAAGGATTTAAGGAATTTATTAAGGGCTCCTCTTTGTTTCATGATACAACTACCAGATGTTGTAAGACCAGTATGTCATAGAATCTCAAAATCTGATAGAGCCTTTACTAAATTATCTAGTCCAATCCCCTGATTTAAAGATGGACATTTTCATTGACTTTCCCCCATGCCTGGACACTCTCGCTCCTCATCAATACTTCCTAGATTTCCTCACTTCCTTCAAGTCTCAGGTAAAGCCTGACCTTTTTAAAGAATCCTTTCCCAGTTCTTATTCCTAGTGCCTTTCCTCTAAGACAATCCTCCCCAATTTATCATGTATTTATCTTGTTTATACATAGTTGGTTGTTTGTGTGTTTTCTCCCCCATTAAACTGGAAAGCACATTGAGAGCAGAAACTATCTTTTGCCTTTCTTCATAGCCCCAGGGCTTAGCATAGTACCTGGCATATAGTAGGTGTTTAATAAATGATTGTTGACTTGACAAGCTCAGCCAACTGTCTACTAAGCCATTTCTACTTCTCTACTAATCTTGGCTTTGCATACAGAACAATTTTTCCCTTTTAGTGGAAACATAATCTTTCCTGGTTCTTTCCCAATTTCTTGGACCATGTAGCTTATCTTGCCTAGTTGTTCTGACTTGAAATTTTGACTTTGTCTGCAGAACCTGACTTCATTCTGGGACTATGAGTTGCTAACACTACATGTACTTTGCATCCTGATATAGATCCTTATTCTTGATACCTGTCCTCCATCCTGCTTTACAAATCTCTGTCCTGGCTCATTATTCTGCCCCATTAGTGGTGATTATCTCTACCACTTGACAAAACAATAGTTTCTGGAAAAATTGTGTCACAAGTGGATATTTTAAAAAATGAATCATTTAAAAAAACATACTAGGAGAACTTGTTTTTTTAAAGCAATTCAATGGTAAATTCTTTTGCAAAGTAAAGAATCCATTTGTAAAGCAAGTAGTCATAAATGATCCTTTTTTTCTGATTCCAAGTTGTTATATATTTTATTGTACTTGCTCAAACCGGACACAATGGTTGCTGGATAGACAATACATGTGTGTATGTCAGAATTTGCTACAGGGTAAAATTGACATGTATGTTTGCATGTGTGTGTGTGTGTGTGTTCCTTTGCTTCAGTCTTCTCATAGCACTATGTTAAGCACTGGGTCTACAAAGAAAGGCTAAAGACAGTTACTAAAGATGCTCACTAAAGATGTTTACAGTCTAATGGGGGAAACATATACATGCGTGTCTATGTATACATAAATACAATCTTTTTTTTCTTTTTTATCATTTTCTAGATTGATGGAGAAATATTTTTTAACATAACTGTAGAGTACATAAAATTTGAATGGAATAGAATGTAGGCTAGAACAAGGACTTCTCAACTTGTTACCTCATGCACACACACACACACACACACACACACACATACACACAGGCTCATACATGCACACACACATATTTCTGGGCATCATTGTTGCTGTTGTTTCCAAAGTTTCCATCTTTTTCCTGATCCAGTCTTCTCACCATTCTGTCCTCCAAGCTGCTCTTTTCTTTATTTGATATTTCCTAAACATTGTCTCTTTCCTTCATTAGATTTGTAAATTCTCAGAGGGAAGAAGCTGGCCATGTTCTGGGACTGTGTGTTACTTACACTGCTTGTATCTTGTATCTTGATATAGATCCCTACTACTGATACCTGTTCTCCATCCTGCTTTATAAGTCTCTGTCCAAGCTTCTTATTCTGTCCCATTACTAGTGCTCATCTCTATTCCTTTGACAACATAATAAATATGTTCTAAAAGTGTGTCTAATGTGGATATTTGTATATTGAATCATATTTTTCAAATATAGTAGGAGAGCTTGCTTTTTAAAAGAAATTCCACGGTGAATTCACTATAATATTTCCCCCCCATCTCTTCATCACTACTATCTAGCACACTTTTTGAAGCAGAATTGAATTCTGATCAGTCATTATTCTACCTAGTAGAGTCAATGAGCACTGAAAAATGAGATATTACTACAGAACAATTTCCCAAACATCTTTCATTCAGATTGTGATCGCAATGTGAAAGTATTTCAAAATCTGACCCAGATGAATAGTATTGGGGGTAAGGAATGGACCAACAATTATATTGCTTATAGGGACCTACCAGATGAGGAAACTCCTACTAATATACTTTGACATCTACTTTGTAACAGTAAGAAGTATAACATCCAAAGTACATGATAGATGAAAAGATTGTAGATACAGAGGTGGAAAACACTTCAGAGGTCATTTAATCCTGTTCCTTCATTTTGATAGGTAAGGAAACTGGAAAACAGGGAGATTAGATGACTTGACCAGAGTCATGCAGATTGTAGCTATGGGATTCACATTGTAAATGCTGTACATGTTCCTCAGCCTCACACTGCCTCCTAATGTTTCTTTGCTAATATAACACCTTCTCTGGGACTATGTCCCCAAATCCCACTAGAACTAGCAGATCCAGATTTCCCCAGAGATCAGCTGATTACTCCTCCTTTCAAACTTCTAGAGGTAATTGAGGGGCAGTATTATTACACGAATCCTCCAGCCCTGCAAAAAAAAAAAATCTGGTGTGTTCCTCATTGATTATCAGGCTGTAAGATTTATTGACTGTTAGAAAGGGTGCTTGCCAATGTGGTATAGTAAGAACAGCTGGTACAAAACATTTTCCCCAAACTGAGGACACACTATCTCCTGGCACATACATGGTTCCTGGGAAGATTGGGCTTAGTCTTTGGGCTCAGTGACTTTCCTGCTGTTTCCATCTATGCTTGTGTTCTTCCTTGGTGTGTGTTTCTCTGCTCTGGATTGGATGCATTATCTCTTATTAATCTCTTTTCCCCCAAGACTTAGTCAATGATGGGGGATAGGGGGAAAAAGGGAAGAAATCTCTCTTACCCACCCAAGAAAGGTTCCTCTCAGGGGCTTGATTTGAACTGAAATCCTCAAATCAAGAACTAAATTCCTCCATTCCAATTACCCTAGACTGAATTAATAGATGAACTGACTGCTGGTTTTTTTTTTTTTTTTGGTTTTGTTTTGTTTTTACATAGGCTCATTGGATGTGACTAATACTCTCAAATAATCACATTGCTTTCTTTCTTGACCAAGTCAAAGAAATTCTACCCTCAAAAAGCAACCACAGTGTAAACTTTCTTGCTTATAATTTAAAAATCAAGTATCTTTACACTTCTAAATACATAGACAGTATATGTGGTACAACCTCCTTGTACTAACTTTTTAATCATTGTTTGTAATGCCTATCTAATTCATCCAGATGGGTTATATTTTAACCTTTTCTTCCCTATTTCCTGAAATAATATATCTTCAGGGATTATTGGGAGGAGGACAATGAGTCAGATATCCCCAAGTTCTGTAGTTCCCCCATCCCATCTCTTATTGCCTCTTTATTCTTCCCACAAAGTAGATAAAGTAACATAACTAACTTTGTTGGGGAAACTGACTCTCTCTGTCTCTGTCTCTCTCTGTCTCTCTGTCTCTCTCTCTCCATCTCTCTGTCGCTGTCTCTGTCTTTGTCTCTCTCTCTCTCTCTCTCTCTCTCTCTCTCTCTCTCTCTCTCTGTCTCTTTCTCTCTCTCTCTCTCTCTCTCCCTTTCCTAAAAGGAGTAATCCTTTCAATTTCTTTGTTTATATTTTTCATCAGTCAATTTAATAACAAGATTATTGCTGGACATGAAGCTTTCTTCTCTTCATGTATCCAGTGGTGAGGTGGTGAAGGGGTAATAGAAATATCCATCTGTTTTCAATACCTCTAAGTGCTTTTAATTAAGGTGAAGATTCCCGTGCTCAGGGAGATATTTCTGGCTGTACACCTCTGAGAACAGGAATAAAATTTAAAATGCAGTTAAGAGAGAGGAAAATGAATGTTTTGCGATATAACTGTGTAAATATTTCCATGGAGGGAGTCAAAAGCAATAATCCAAGTGAAAAAATGCTGGTTTCTGAGAAGAATCATCTGTTTTTTAGCCAAGACCTTTTATTGAGTGGAACTTCTTACTGGGTGGGTCAGATAGCTTTCCTTTCCAGCTAGAACAAAATGAACATATTTCTTGTTATATATGAGAATGAGAATAAGAACTATTGAATGTAATCAACATAGGATATGTTTAAATTTTGATCTTTACTGTCAGAATAAAATAATTTAATCAGATTATCTCCAACGTACTTTTATAGGTCAAGTATTCTGTGATTCTAATCTTGGGTTCCACATTAATTTATAATGAAATATAGGCAATGTATGATGTCATACAGCTTAGTAGAGAATCTACAGATGATATACTCTCAGAAATACAGTCCAATTATATGTTCTCCATTAACCTATGGTTTTCTATATATATTTGTGGACCTGTGGTATAGGAAAGGCAGAAGGTTCCCTTGAATATCAATTATGAGTCTTTTTTCTAATTAGTCTTATACTACACTGCCATTTTTCCTACTGCTCCCACTTCATCTTGCTATTGATCCTTTTGTACTTTTATTCTTTCTCATGCAGGGCATAAATGTTGCTTTCAGTATGACTGAGGTGCTTTTCCCTTTAACTGACATACAATTTAATTTAAGATCTTGATTTATTTACTGACTCATTCTAGTACCTGGAAAATGAATCGAATGTTACTAAATCAAATGTTTTAAAAAAACAAACTAAAAACAATGTAGTGTTTAGCCATAGTCCATTTTTTCCATATTATAATCAGTTGACTTACCTCTATCTAATATGGAAATGTACCATATTCATGTAAAAGTCTGTTTTTAGTTTCATGTTAGATAGTCATATATGTATGACGAATTTCCTTCTGTGGGCATATGCTTAACTCAAATCCATTTCAGGAGTTTTAGGAACTTAGTACATTTTGGCAGATTGTGCCCCATATATCACAGGTGAAATACATATTCTCTTTCTCTCTCTGTTTCTGTCTCTCTCTGTCTCTGTTTCTCTCTCTCTCTCTCTTCCTCTCTCTGTCTCTCTCTCCCTCTCTCTCTCTCTCTCTCCTCCCCTTTCTATCCCTCTCTCCCTGAAAAGAGACATACATTTGTATTTGCACAAAGAATTAAAATATGCATTGATTGCATAGGGGAAATTTTAGCTCAAAGAAAACTATGCAAATTTGATCATCAAAGATGGTGACATTAATGTAACCAAATCTTTACTTTGCATTGGGAACTCAAGGAAATCTTAACAACTTTTGAAACACATTTATGTGGGGAAATTGTGCCTAAAAAAGAAAAATTAGTGGGGATATGATTCATGGCTGATGTGAATATAAAAGAAATTGGGGAAAACTCTAGATGTAAATATGAAAAGGATAGAAGGAATAATTATCCCCATTGCTACAGTGGAATCTGATCTTGGGTCATGATCAAGAAGGAGAAAAATAAGATAGAGCTTTGTAGTATTTAAATATATGTTACCAATAGAAAAAGTTGCAAGACCTTTAGAAACATTGGCAAGGAATGATTATAAGGAAGAGCAAATCCCATCAGTGATAATCTTGGTGGGAACGAGTGAAAAGGACTTTCCAAAGATGGGAATGGGAGTCGTGATTTAGGAAGCAGAACTATAAAGAATGACAAGAAATAATTTCTGGGGAGATACAAGATCATAAGGCCCAGAATGTCTGAGGCCTGTCATTTTCAGTGAAAATTTAATGGTTAATTAAGCTTACTCACTCTTCATATTAGCTTGTATTTTCTTATCTATGTACATATTATATCCTCCTACTAAAATATAAGCTCAATGAAATTAATGAGCTTGTTAGTCCAAGATTATTTGACTGGATTTGGCTAAAAGGAACTCTAATCTTCTCCATGTCACCAAGTTGTATCTTGTTCTTGATTCTAATTCCTACTTGTCAGTTAAAGTTGGAACTTATTTTAATTTTTGTCTATAGGGAAAAGAATTATTTGATATATATATTTTAGCTTATCTACAGGTTCTTGTCAGAAACTGTCAAAGAGCAAGAGAAAAAAATGAATATTTTTGTAGTGAAAATAAAAGATTCATTGAAGTTCATAGAAAATTCATTGCCATGGGCACAGATGTAAAGACAGACACATAAAAGAATATATTACTTATTGTGGTGAATAGGATAGATTTGACATGAAGAAGACTTAAGTTCCAGAACCTCTAACAATACTTGTATCACTTTGAGCAAGTCACTTCTCCTCCCTGAGCTTCAAGCAACTACTCTAAGAGTCTAAGTTATAGGTGAGTTGCAATCTGCTTGGGTGGATGGAATCAGCACACTAGTAAAATCATAGGTCCTTGATGTATTGATATAATAATATGCTCTAACCATTCTGATGCTCTCCATATGGCCTAGTGGGGGCCTCTAAAGGATGACAGCCCTTATCTTGACCCAAAATTCAATACATTAAGGGGCATATTCATTCTAATACACATCCTATTCATTTTATTCCATGCAAGTTATTCTCTTCTATAATCATAACTTGATCTTAATCCATTAATCCTAGATTCCAGCCCTTTAATACCCTGACATTCATTTTGACATTCTCCAAGGGGCAAGGGGTGGGGGGGAGGGAATTGATAATGGATGGAAGGGACAGAGAAAGATAAGCTCAGAGAGGATGAGGCAGGGTCATGCTACATGTCAAAGAGATTATTCTTAAGAAAGTAAGCAAGCAAAAACAAAAAAGGGGAAGTCCTGAATGGAAAGGGGAAACTTTTTGTTCTGGTTTTGTTTCCTTAATCATTTTCCTAACTAAGCACTCACATGTTTCCTCGTTTCTTCTGGGATCATGAATACTAGAAGTGAGTTATAAATCAGTTCCAAGGCTCCCTGAATAGAACTACATTAGATTTGTGACTTTTGATACCTTAAAATATTTAATTATTTCTCTCTTAGGAATAATAGAATAGATGTCTCTTCAAGGAAATTTTGTCAACATTTATTTGTGGTTCCATGAAGGCTTTTAGGGAAGCAACATTTTAATGGCACATGATATTGTCATAGAATATGCCCTTCTTAGATTTTTTTAAAGTGAGCTCTAGTTTTTACTTTTAAATATCAAAATACCTTATCATTATTTGAGAAATATTTGGCTATTTAATGAAAGAAAGAGATTATGTTTGATATGGAGGGTGAGAATGATGATATCCCAATGATAAGAGGGATAAATGATGATACTAGCATAATACTCCAACTGTCAAAGAAAACACAGAAAGACATGAAGGAAAGACTCTAATTCTTTGGAGTATTTATAGAAAGTTATAAGTTTAGAAAGAGTTGCTAGATTGCTATTTGCTCTAGCAGAAAAAAGTGGATACCCACATGGATAACTCACAGATCCACTAAAATACTGAAATATCAAAATGTTCATCTATCAATAGCATCCCCTTATGCAGATATTATAGAATGATCGAGATGGAAGAGACTTCAGAATTCATCTAATTCAACTTCATACCTGAACAGGAATCCTTTTTCCAATATCTGCAGCCAGGTTATCCAATGTTTGTTTGAAGACCTTTAGTGATGGAAATACATTATATCCTGGGGCCTCCCACTCTATATTTTCCATTCTGCAACTCCCACAAATTGCTTCTATTTCTTCTCTTGGGGCCATGCAAAAAGAAGTCTATGTTTGTCTTCTTCAGTGACAACTTAGATATTGAAGAATATTTTCATATTTTTCATCTTCCTCAAGTATATTTTTTCCAAACTAAAAATTCCAAGTTCTTCCACAGGACAGTGTTTTGAGCTTCTTTAATATTCTTTATTATTATTAAATATTAATATTATTATTCTATATTTAGCAATTAATTATTATTATTCTATATATGGTCACTCTTCTTTGGATAAGCTTTACCTTATCAGTTATCTTCCTAAGATGTGGTGTTGAGAACTGAGCACAATCTTCCACATATAGTTTGACAAAGGAAGTGTACAGCAAGGCTTTTAATTTCCTTTCTTTTTGGGGGCAGGGGGAGTTAAATATCTGGTTAATGTAGGCTAAGATTACATTCCTAGTCTATGGTCCTACTCTGATGACTCATCACAGTGACAGGATGACCCTGGGATTTCAAAAGTCTTACCAGCCATAGTGCAAGCTCTAGCATGTTGTATGCAGTTGTGGAAAAGTCTTCAAGTACAGATTGGGTAACATGAGTTACCATATGTCTGTGATCTATTAACCAGTCTAACCAAGTTTGGAGTCTTATCACCAGAGAGAGACAAAGACAAAGGCACCAGTGTGCACCAGTGAAGGGAGTGCATATCATGACAAAATCAAAGATAATTGCAGGTGAAGTGAAGAAGTTCAAATTCATTTAGGGTCTCCTATATCTTGCAGTTAATTCATTTTATTTGAGTTCACAATTCATTAAATAACAGACATACAGATAGTGCCAAATTCAGAGGAGGAACATCACTGTTAATTATGACCTGAATGAAATTACTCTGTTAAAACAAAAGAAAAATAATTGTATTGTTTTCATATGAACTATATTGTGTAACTGATTAAAAATAATATTTTAATTGAGTTTAAAAAGTAATGAGTATTTGATTAATTGACTTTGTAAAGGCTATTGTTGTGCTAAAAATGCTTGGCATTTTTCACTTCTATTTTGTAAAGTCTCGATCTTGTAAATTCCTAAAGTGCCTTGTCTTTGAAAGTGAAGGAAAAGGAGAAGACAGATTTTTGTCTCTCACTTTCCAGAAAATGGATTTAGAGCTGGAAGGCACCTTTGAATAAAAGCCCCTCATTTTGTCGATGAAGAAAAAAAAAAGTACAAAGAAGCCAAATCACTTGTTCAAAGTCACACAGAGAAAAAGTAATTGAGCTCATCTTCAAAGCCAGGTCCTTTCACTGCAAATCCAGCACTCTTGGTAATGCATATCACTGCCTTCACATATGATTTTTTTTTGTGCTTGTAAGTTATATAGCATACAGTTGAGGTCCATATCATTCTCTAAATGCAGTGTGTTCACAGACCCAGAATCCCTTATGACTTTATTTGCTTAGGGTACTATATTATTTATTTTTCTCCATATCGCAATAAGAATATAGGGAATTATATCATTTTACAAGTAATTCTCATTCATTGGTGTGATTGGATTCCAAGAAGCTTTGTTAAAATTCATAGCAGAGAATTCTATGTCTAATATGAACATCAGTAGTGCATAATGGAAAGAGTACTGGGTTTTGGGTTTTTTGCTTTGTTTTGTTTTTGCAATCTGAAGAAATGAATTTGAGTCTAATATTAGCTGAGTTAATCTGGGTAGATCACTTAGGAGTCATACAGTGAAAGAACTGAAAGGCATCTTAGAGTTAATCTAATTTAACCATCTTTTATAGGTAGGGAAACAGCATTAGAGTGAAGAAATCAATTGCCCAATGTTACATGGATGATAATTGTTGAGGCTAGAACTTGAAAACAAGGGCTCCTGACTTCCAGTCAAATATTATTTTCTTCATACTGTTTTATCTTCCATAATCTCCCTGAAGTCTCATTCATTCACTCAATAAATATTTATTACGTACACACTATGTGGAGAACACCATGCCTCAATTCTCTCTTTTCTAAAGTGGGACTACTAATACTTACATTATGTACTTGGGTGGTTGTGAGGAAAAGGCTATGCAAACCTTTAAAAGGTACATACATGTGAGTTGCTGTCATGTAAGGACTTAGATTTCCGAAGGCTTCTTTGAAATTCTGTACTTTCAGGTTTCTTTTTCTTTTTTTTTAACTTTTTTTTTCCAAGTAAGACTGAATCTAGAATTTACCATAAAATAATATCCTTGGGGAAATATCTCTTTCCACAAACACAGTGGCTTGAAAGCCATGAGAGCCAAGGCATTTTACTCCTTTCAGTTCTACAAAATTTTGATTTTTTTGAAACAATACAGCACACATGGAGGATGCCAGCTGGAAAAACTTGTTTCCTCTTTGTCATCTGTGCCTCAAGGAGGGAAAATGTTGAATCCCAGGGAGAAAATGAAAACACATGTGGTTCAATTTTATTTGAAACCCTGTGAAACAACTATTCTAGTGCAAGCAATACATCATCTTAGTTAATTTCTAATCTATGCTCAAAAAATAAAAGTGAAGAGAAGTGTTGCCTCATAAATTAAAAAAAAAATTTTTCAATCCAAAGGACAATGAAATTTAAAAGCTTATTGTTTGGTCTCTGCATCTTCCATTATCTAAGAAACATGATTTGATTTTGGAGCTCATGCATTTTTTTCATCAAGTACAAATTAACCATTTGTTGATGTTAGTGTTCAGTCTATGTTTTCTGGTACAATACAATGTTTATATTGAAAGACAACAAATATAGTCTTCATAGGAGCACAAAATACTAATTATTAGATTCTCAATAATCCTGATCTTTTTTGCCAAAATAGTGAAAATGGAGAAATTCTCCCTGTTTTTTTTAATTTCTGAGAATATTAACTCTGGAAGTGAATAGCTACATGTATAGGCTTACTTCATATTAAGTTGCCACAACAAATATTATTTCCCAATAAAATCATTAGCACAATCTGACCAAAACTCAAGAATAAATCTAACTCTGAAATATCTCAGACAAGTAGCTAGCTATTCACTATCTGGATAGTCCCAATGAAGGGAATATTGCTACCTCACAAAGTAGTAAATTTCAATTTTTGATAAATCTGTTCTTGATTTTGAACTGAGCTTCCTGTAGCTTTCTTCATTTGCTACCTAATTCTATCCCCTAAAGTCAAGTAGAAAAGTCTAATCTCTTTTTTATTGAATAACCTTTCAGATATTAAATGACAAGTCATCATGTTCGGATTAAGTTTTCGTTGTCTAGACTATATTCCCAGTTCCTTCAATTTAGTTGTATATGGCATGTTTTAGAGGTTACCTATAATCATGGATACACTTATCTGAAAGGAATTTAACTAATGAAGATTCCCTCATAAAATTTGGCATCTATAACTTCTCACAGTATTCCAATATTCTTAAAAACAGAATATACAGTCAGAATATAAAATATGATATTCTAAACAGGAAGAATATACATATATATAATGGATCAGTAATTCACATGCATCAAAGGAAAATAAAGAGCTAGCAGCAAAACAAAATGGTATTAGGTTGACAAGATAACATAAAGATACTAATATAAGTAGGCAAATCTGACCTCATGAGAACTACTGATATTTTATGGGATACAACACATTTAAATATGACATTGGATAGGTATGCTTCATTTCAAAAGAAGAGAATATATACACATACAAAATGTATAGTGAAGTAGCATTCTAGGTTTAGCAACATGCTCAGATAAGTAAACTAGAATGAAGTAATATATTGGGAATTATTTGGATGAAGATAATTGAAGACAAAAACATATAATTTGTTCTAGGAGTATACCACAGGCCACATGGACTGAAGGAAGAAATAGATGAGAAGTTTGGGAAACTGGGTCACAATCTGGAGAATAGGCCATATATGAATGATTAGACTGTAACTATTTTGATAGCTCCTTGAGTTCTCAGCCAAAAGTAAGAGTATCCGATATAAGTTCCTGAATTGTTCTAACGACTGTCTAATTCTTCTAAATGTGGAGGAGATAATGAAGTGAGTTATTAATTCTGAACCTGCTTCTTATAACAATGGCATCTGATTGCTGAAATAGAAATGATGAGAACTTTGGGGAAAAGTGACCACTCCATCTTAAAGCAGAATTCATAATTATGAAGAAAGAAAATGCTATGAATGCTCTATTAAGAGAGTAAATTTCAAAGACTTTAGAGAGTAGATAGTTAGAAATTATATGACCTAATTATTTTATAGGGAAATCCAGCTAAAAAGGAATAGAAAACTCTTAAGAATCAAATTCAGAAGGTACACATGCATATGATTTTGATGAGACAGTTGTCGAAAGAGACTGATAACAGCCAACAAAGAATATATCGCCTTGTAAGTCTCATTTCATATGCCCTAAAACTTAGAATGGTTTAGGATTTTGATAAACATTTAGTGACAATAGGGCCTTTTTAGGAGAACATTAGGGGAAGGATGTTGATCACTCAACAAGTATTTATTAAGCTCTTACTATTTCCCAACTTAGGACTGAGGACAAAATGACAAAAAGAATTTAAACATTTTGTCCTCAAGGATCTTGCCTTCTATAAAACAAAACAACACTTTTATAAATAAATGACAAATATGTACAATATATACAGTTTAATTTTGAAGAAGAATCACTAGCAACTGGGAAGAATCTGGAAAGATCTCACATAGGAGGTGACAGTTGATCTGAACTTTGAAAGGATCAGATATCCCACAACGTCACAGTGAGGAGGGAGGGTATTTGCAGATATAGGTGAACAGACTTTACCAAGACATGGCTATGGAAAAGTTGAGTATGAGGAATAGCCAGTAGGCCAGCTTGGGCAGAATATAGCGTACATGAAGAGGAACAATCTATAATAAGCCTGGAAATCCTTGAATCTAACTGAAGTCAGATTAGAAAGTGCTTTAAATGCCAAACACAGAAATTTATATTTTGTCCTAGAGACAATGGAAACCACTGTAGCTTGAGGAGGAAGATCAAATCGCCCTAACTGTGCTTTAGGAATATCACTGGCAGCTGAATGGAGGACCAATTGGAGAAAAAAGAGTCTTCAAATGGGTAGTCCAATTAGGAAGGTATTGCTTCTGTCAGAGAAATTATAGGATCATTGCTCAGGGATAAATGGAATAATGACAATTGAATTGGAGTAAAGAACTACCACATAGCTTTCATCTTGTTTCTGTTTACTATGCAAAAAAAAAATGACTTTTGGATCAAGAAGAAGGGAACAAAAGTAGTTATAAAGAAGCTAAAACTAAAGATAACTAAGGGAATTGTAAGAACATATACATAACTATCTTCAGTGAATTTAAATCCTAGGCCTGGAAGAACACAATTCAGGGAACTAAAAGGAGTTTCAGAGTAATTATTGAGCTGCTGACAGTGATCTTTGAAAAATTGTAGAAAATGCTGATGTTAGTCACAGGAAAATTTACTCATTTTTAAAAGAGAAGAGGACTGAATCTTTCTACTGTAAACCAGTGAGTATTTGATTCGTAAGGAAATCCCAGAACATATTTTTTAAGAGATAAAGCTTGGAGCTTTATTTCAGAATACTAACATACAGAGGCAGCACAGTTTTCTCCCCAGGGTACCAGGGGAAGACTGGTTCCTGAACTTAATAGTAACTGTCATTGCAGAGCATTGTGATCTATTCTAGACTGCCTCATAATGTAATATAAAGGTCTTCAACTCAGCTGACTCCATCCACACAACCACAAATTCCATCTTACTATATACTATTTCATAAGTGGATCTATGTCTGAAGTAAAAGTATTTCTAGTTATGACTATTCAAAGGAGAACCACAAAAATAGAACACATACTAATTAAGGCCATCAAAGAGGAAAAGTGAATGAGTGGACCAAGAATTCTGATGGTAATGCACAGAGTAACTATAAAGTTATATTACTTTAAATTGGATTTCTTTTATTTAAATGTGCATACTTATAAAACAAATTTAATAGATTGTATTGATATTCAAAACTTTAATAATTTAAAAAGTTCAACTATGAGTTGTGAGCTTTTAATAAGAACAATAAATAACATTCATGAGACTAATAACTAATAATTATAGAACACTTTCAAGTTTGCAAATTATCTCATCTATTCCCTCATTTGATCCTCAAAACCTATACTTACCCATAAGGTTTATTGTGTTCAGTCATCTCAATCATATTTAACTCTTTGTGATCTCATTTGGGGTTTCTTGGCAAAGATACTAGAGTGGTTTGTCATTTCCTTCTCTAGCTCATTTTACAGATGAGGAAGCTGAGGCAAACGGGATTAAGTGAGTTCGTCAGAGTCACCTAGCTAGTATGAGTCTGAGGCGGAATTGAAACTCCGGTCCTCCTGACTCCAGGACCAGCACTCTATCCACTGGGCCACCTAACTGCCAACCTACAAGGTACTCTAGTAATAGATCTTTTTATTCCCATTATATAGATGAGGAAACTGAGGCTCAAAGAGGTTAAGTGACTTGCCCAGGGTCATATAGTTAGTTTATGTATGAGACAGGATTTGAACTCAGGTCTTCTTAATCCCCAAATCTAGTGATCTATCCAGTATGCCATCTTTGCTTTAAGAATTCATGTGCCTTATCACAATAGCAGCTAGATGGTGTAGTGGTTAGAGTATTCGCCTGGAGTCAGGAAGAGTCTTCTTCCTGAGTTCAAATCTATCTTCAGATACTTACTAGCTTTGTGACTCTGGGCAAGTCTTTTAACCTCAGTTTCCTCAACTATAGAATGAGCTGGAAAAGTAAATGGCAAGTGTCTTTGTATCTTTGCCAAGAAAACCCCAAATGGGGTCACAAAGATTCAAACACAACAGAAAACGACTGAATAACAACAACAATGCTTTATCATATTTAAACTTCATAATTGTTTTTCTAATAAGGTAAATAACTATGAGTATAATTATGCTCATTTTGCAGATGAGGAATTGAGATTCAGAAGGTTGTGGTAACTTATATACAATCATACAAGTAGTAAACATTAAGAGTTAAAATCAAATCAAGGTCGGTTCTGACTCAAAAAAAGGACTCCTCTCCACCCTCTCATCCAAAAAATGGAAATATGGCTACTAATAGTGAACTTGACTTCATAAAGAACAGGCCGTGTAAGACAAATCTCCTAGCTTTTTGGTTAAGATTGCTAAACTGGTAAAGGATCAGAGACATAATATTAGAGGTGACAATAATAATAGCTGACATTGATATAGCACTTTTAAGTGTGCAAAGTACCCATCTTGTGAGGTGGGTTATACAGGTTATCTCTATTTTGGGGATGAGAAAACTGAGTTTAAAGGAGTTAAAATTATGACAATGGTTATATATTTTCTAGCCATATATAAAATATCATTGAAGAAAATATTAATTCTTCCAGTATGTGAAACTCTTGGAGATAGTGGCAGTACTAAATTGCAATTTCACAATCAAGGGTCAAGTTAGAGGGGAAGCTTGAGACAGTAAAAAGTTCTCACTTTTTTAAGGTAGAGAGGGCCATAGAAATTTATTTAATGAATAAATCTTTAATAGTGTTTCACTTAAGAGGTAGAGAGGGCCAGAGAAAGTTTATTTAATGAATAAATCTTTAATAGTATTTCACTTAAGACTTTCTTACTGCTTGAGGAAAGAATACTCACCATTATCTTGCAGAGATGAATTGATGATATGAGTCTATAAAGATAATAATAGAAATAGCAAAGGGATGTCAGCAGGCAATAATCTTTCTTGTCATATACTTGTATGGCATGATGAATATAGGGAGACATAGGAACATAGGGAATCTTCAGTGTATTAGCGAAAGAGATGTGTAATGTTACCAAAGTTGTTTGTGTTCTTATGAGGGTAACTGAATTATCTACAGAAATGCAAACAAAATGACTTCTAAAATTCTCCATCAAGTGAAAAAATGAGCTTTTTTCCTTTCTTTGCAGAGGTGGAGAATCATGGGTTTGGAACTGAGATAGTTTGCAGACTGAATTGATTGTGTGGGTTACTTTGCTAGGTTGCTTTTTTTTTCTTGTTCTTTTCTCATTCTGTCTTAAAAGAGAAGATTTTCTTGGTAGGCAGGGAAGGAGGGATATATTTGGAAATGAAGGTGATGTAAAAACAAAATGTATCAATACATTAAAAATAATTCTCCCAAATGCCTAGTTACATGATTTCAGGATTTTTAAACATTTGACTATAGTGTATCTTGACAGATTACACCCACAAAATTATAATACACTGCCTCCTGGAAACAATATTGTACATTTATGGAACACATAGGATGAATATATCCATTCATAGCTTTGTGTAACTTTTGCTCAAAGCACATATACCAAATGCTAGAATGACTCCCACACATGATGACTTTTTAGCAATTGTAATTACAAAAAAAAAATACAAACCAAAAAACCCCTCAAAATAATCCTAAACAATCATTTACATAAGCAAACTTGAATAAAGGAGATGGAAATGTTCTTTATTTTTGTAGAGGTCCTAGTAGACCTTTTGAGTGTCAGTTCCGGTGAAAACTTCTTTTAACTATGAGACTACAGTGGTCAGTAAAATGGTTTTAAGGAATGAGATCAAATTCCACTGAGGTATGGGAGCATGAAAAGTCTCCCTAGATCCAAAACTAATGTCTCTAAGAAAAAGAAAAGAGAACAGCACCCTCACAGTCTTAGCTCTGCAACCCCAAATTTACAACCAAGCACCAAACTTAATAGAAAGCTTAAGCAAGGTCTAGAAATCCCCATTTCTCTGATCAGCCCTTTCTCCTCATCAGTTTCCAATGCAGTACTTGTTTACTGAAGGTCAGAACTCCGTTTAAAAGGATAGTGCTTTTTCTGTATCTTTATGATGTAGTAGAAGGGTAGAGATAGAAGGAATAGAAGAGAAATGTTCACAAAGACTCTCCACTGTTTTTCATCATTTTTTTTTTATCATTGCCTGTCTCCTAGATGACAAGAACTAGTCTTTCCTTCTTTCATTCTATCATGTTTGGAGAATCCCCTTCTTCAATAAACATGGAGATCCAAAAAAGTTCCCCTATCTCATACCTTGTGTTTCTTTACCATACACACTGGTGTATATCCTTGTTCTGAGACTTTTTACTTGACAAAGTCATGAGTTCCCTACTAGGCCATTAGTATGCCATGAGGCATTAATATGGCCACATTAGCTATACATCAGGGCAGACAGTCAATATTACACAATTCACTTCTGAATTAATAATCTATAAAATCACAAATACTAGTAAGTTTATCAGTAAGGTCATAAATGATAATATTGGACATTTTCAATTTAGAGAGATGATACTCAAAATGTATCCTTTACATTTTCAGTAAAAAGTTCTGATGTATATTAAACGTAACTTCAAATCCTGGAACAAATGTATTTCAGATGATACCAGGTGCTTTTGAATTAAATAATATTTCTATTTTAAATTAATTAGCCAAAATGTATAATTGATGGATCATCATTCAGTTTGGTAAGTATGCATCATGGCTAATTAAAGAATGATTCAAATAACCTTGTGTATCTTGAGTAAGACTTAGGGCTATTCCAAGAAGATACTACTCGGAGCTATTCCAAGGTGATATCAAGACAGGTATTAACCATTAGTGAATGCTAAAACATGATTTTATGGGGGAGAAAACTGTGGTTCACTCAGAAATGGGACCTAGGAAATTAATTAACCATGATTCCCTCAACAGTTTTTGCAACTGAATGGTAATTAAAATGATGAGAATGAAGATGTGGTGTGTTAAAAAAGAAACTGGAAAGGCTTTTTTTTTTTTCTTCCCCTCACATACAAGTAAATTGTCTTGGAAAAAACTAGCCAAGAACTAGAGTGGTTGCTTTGTCAAAAGTTATGTCAGTCACATAGCATGGTACAATGAGTCATTATTTCCACAAGAAAAACTCACAGTTATTAACATGGGTAGAAGAAACAATTCTCACAATTTCATCAAGGTGTGCTAAGGGCAAATGGAAAACATGAGCTGTCTGGTTAAATGGATACATTTCATTTCTATGGGAATGAGATATCAAAGAATCCTTGGGTGTAGACTCAGCAAGTTGAAATATCTACACAAAAGTTTTCTTTTTTCTTGTTTGGCATTTTCCCTTCAATTATTCCAAATAAAAAATTGAAGCTTGCAAATCTTCTTTTTTCAAAAGATTTTTCAGGGTATACTTTCTTTTTTTATTATTATTCAACATTATAAGGTGTTTTTCCTATCTAACCTAAGAACTCATTCCAAAGTGAATGTGTTATACATATTTGGTCTTCAGTCTAATTCTCTTACGATTCCAAATGATAATGCAATACTAAGAAAAAACATTCATATCTTGAATTATTTTCCCAGACAGCTAATCTTACATCCTCATTAGATAAACTGAATTTAAGTAAAAAAAAAATGATGAATTTTCAGAGCTTGCACAGATTATGTTGGATTCTAGTGTTCATGTTCAAAATCAGTTAATCAATCAATATTTTTAAGTGCCTACTATATGTCAAGCACCATGTCAAGTGCTGGGAATACAAAAGAAGAGACAAAAGACATGCCTTGCCCTCAAGGAGCTTATGGTCTAATGGGGGAGACAACATGCAAACATATATATACAAAGCAAGCTATATACTGGATAAATAGGAACTAATCAACTGAAGAAAGGCACTAGAATTAAGAGGGTTTGGGAAAGTTTTCCTGTAAAATATGGAATTTTACCTGGATCTTAAAGGAAGCCAAGGAAGTTAATAGGCAGAGTTGAGGAGGGAGAGCATTCCAGGTATGGAGGCAGTCAGAGAAAATGCTTGGAACCAAAAGATTGTTTGCGGGACAGCCAGAACTCCAATGTCATTGGATAAGGTATAAGAAAACTGGAAAAGCAGAAGGGAACTAGATTATGAAGGGCTTTGAACGCTAAAAAGACCATTTTGTATTTGACTCTGTAGGTTATAGGGAGCCACTGTAGTTTATTGAATGCTGAGGTAACATAATTGGACCTGTACTTAGGTACACTTTCCCACTACTGTACTTTACTCGTCTCCATATACTCCATATTCCTGTGACCCTGGATTTCTTGCCGTTCCTGGCACATGAAACTCTATTTCCTGAGTCTATACATTTTCACTCCATTTCCCCCATGCCGGGAAAATCCCTCCTCCTCATCTCTACCTCCTGCCTTCACAAGTTTCATTTAACTCTCAGCTCATATCCTACCCCTTACACAAACAGACACATACTACTATAGCCAGCTAGGTGACTCAGTAGATAGACTGCTAGGCCTGAAGTCAAGAAAGCTGAGTTCAAATTGGGCCCACTAGCTATGTGACCCTGGGTAACTCATTTAATGTCTGTTTGCTTTAATCCATTGGAGAAGGAAGTAACAAACTAATCCAATATGTTTACTAAGGAAATTCCATATGGGATAATGATAGTTGGATGTAACAGAATGACTGAGCAACAGTAGGGCTAGTGCTTTCTGAGATAATTTCATAAATATTCTGTATGTATAATTTTTGTACATACTTGTTTGCCTGTTCTCTTCCCAGTTAGAATGTGGGCTTCTTGAGAAATGGGACAACTTATGTCTTTTTTAGTTATTCTCAGTTCATTGCTAATATTAAGTACTTAATAAATGCTTGTTGACAGATTTACTGACTTGACCTGACTGGTATCTAGGTTTCTCTAAACCTGAGTAAGGAAGTATTCTCCTTCCCAGTCACTTGTGCAGTATAGATTCTAGAATGGAATAGCCTTTATTGTACCCTTCCAGAAAGTATATGGCAGAAAGAACACATAGAAACCTAGGTGCATATACAGAAAATCAGAAAAAATTCAAAGAGCCTATTAGAGTGGTCTAGAAGGTAAATTCATTTGAGAGCGCTACTGAAGAAGACAATTTCTTCACTCCAGACATGCAGTCTGAACAATTCTTGATAATAATGGGGAAGATTGATAGGTTCCAGATCTCCCACTCCCATCCCCACCCTCAGCACCTTTCATACTGTCTCTCTAGTCCTATAGAAGCAGAGGCCACTTTGGTAATCTGCTTCCTTCTCCAAAAAAGAATGCTATTGGAGTCTCTTAGAGGACTTGATCACTCTTGAAATTTAGATTGCCCATTTGGCTACCACAAAGAATAAATCTTATTGAGCCACATGCCAGCACATGTCTACCTCTATCATATGCTTCTGTAGCAATGTTCCCAATGACCTAGTTGCTTAGGAAGGAAATTTTCACCCTCATCAACTCTATCTGTGACCGAGGCTCAGAAACACAAAAGGTTATTCTATAATCTCAGATTAACTCATTATATTAACCAAAAGCTCTTCTTCCGCTCCTGTAACCCCCCTCACTCTCTCACCCTCTCTTTATATATTTATTATGGCTATTCGAAAATATTCAATTTTATACAGTTAAAGAAGATGATCAAGTACAGGTTTTTATTTTTGCTGGTTAGTTTATAATTTTAGAGGAGTAAGGTAAAAAAGTTTTGATATGGCTTATTTTTAAAGAAGCTTTTGTGTCTAGGCAATTTTTAAAAATTGTGAATACTAGGGAAAGATTTTTTTATGTTATAGGTTTTAAACTTTGTTTACAAAAACAAAAACTGTTAGATATTTTTATTTGCCTATAGTGTTAATTTTGGGAAAAATTGACCCCTTTTTATATTAAGAGGCAGTTATTGCTGAAATGATGACTTTTGAGAATAGGAATTTAGTGATTTGTAATACAAAAATCACTTTGGAGGAGCTAAGCACTTCTAACTTTGACCCTGGGACATTACCCTTGTCATTTTACATCCTCTTATCCTTGCAAACAACCATGCTATCCCTGCACCCTCAACACACACACACACACCACTTCTACTTTTTCTGTCAGGACTAGAAAAATCAACACTACCATTTCTTTTGGAAAGCCAATCAACTATTCTATTATTCTACTAACCATCTTTCTGACTTTCCAGAATAAAACACTCTTTCTTGGTCTACAACTCCTCTCTTTATAATGTCTCTCTTTGTAAGCTCCATTAAGCCAGGGACTATATCACGGTTGAATGTACAGTCCCAGCTCATAGTAGAGTGGCATATAATAAGCTCTTAATAAATACCTTTTCATTCATTCCTTCTGAATGAATCTGAAATTTTGAAAATTATTTCTACGTTTCATAGAGAATCCCCCTGCCTACATAAATTTCAAGTTTCATTCCTTTTAAAGCTGGAGTCTTTTCCTAACAAGGGTAGGAAAAGTAAGGATTTTAAGCTGTATTTGACAGATTTAGAAATGATCCATTCTTTCTTTAGCTGTATAGAAAATAAAAGAGAGGCCCTAGATTTACAGGGGTGGGGAACCTGCAGCTTCCAGGCCACATTTGGCCCTCTAGGTCCTCAAGTGTGGCCCTTTGACTGAATCCAAACTTCACAGAACAAATACCATAAATAAAAGAATTTATTCTATAAAACTTGAACTCAATTAAAAGACCACACCCAAGGACCGAGAAGGTCACATGTGGTCAAGGCTGCAAGTTCCCCACTCCTCTGAGAAATCACATAGAATGCTGGATGTCTTTTACCTAACATTCCTTTGGGCTAGAGAGCATATGCTAACTAGCTAATGTAAAGTAGTTATATTTAGAAATATTTACCAAAGGTTTGCCTAATTGTCAACCTCCTCAAGATTTTGATGCTATAATTGACCCCACTTATTACTAATTCTTGACAATCATAAGTCATCTTTTGTGAGTAAGGACATTAATTATTTCTTTTTTGCTGGAGGCTGTTACTATCATCACAGACTTTGAAATTAAATTATTAAATTTAATAGTAGTGAGAAATTGCACTCGTTCTAAAAATGCAAAGCTTTTAAAAGCTTTTTTAAATAGGATGATATCCTTCATTGCATTAAGAATTATTCATTAATATATTTTGTCTTTATCCTCATTTTGGAGCATATTTTATACTTCTGGTAGTAATGAATTCTTATTATTTACTTCTCATTTTTATAAAATGTATTAACTGAGTTATAAAATTTGGCTCTTGGCGCAGCTAGGTGGTGCAGTGGATAGAGCATAGGCCCTGAAATCAGGAGGACCTGAGCTCAAATCCAGCCTCAGACCAAACACTTGACACTCACTAGCTATGTGACCCTGGGCAAGTCACTTAACCCCAATTGCTTTAAAAGACAAAAAAAAAGTTGGCTTCTAAATATCTGTTAGAAGTCTTTTTAGAGGACCAGTTTCTTTCAGTGATGGTAATAAAAATGATTTTTTTTTCCTTTATTTTTAAGTGTGTGTGTGTGTGTGTGTGTGTGTGTGTATGTGTGTAAGTATCCATGATACAACTGACAGAAGATGGAGTCAAAGTTAAGATCTCAGTAAACTTGTTATGGTTCTAATGGCATCTAAGTTTAAGATGATACTTGAATCACTAAATATGCTTACAAGAAACAGTGGGCCACAGTGGAAACAGAACTGTCCTTAGAGCCAGGAAGATCTGAATTTATGTCCTACCTCTGACAAAAATTGTCTGTTTTACTCTCAGCAAGTCTCTTAACTTCTCTGTGCTCTCTTCAACTTTACAAGACTATAAGTTGCAAAGAGGGTGTTAATCTATATTGGTAGAGTATAGAGTAATTTGCTTTCTGGGTAGCTCCCTACGCCAATGAATTTGTTGTCCAGTCCATACCCCAGTTCCTGAGTATGACTATCAATATTCCTGTTAAAGAGTATCTATCAAATTTGTATTCTAGTCAAATACCATCTTTCATGTATTGGAACCCCTTTCCCCTGAGAATTTTTTTTACTCTCATGACACATTTCCTCATTTAAAAATAACTAACTGTCAAAATATATACACACATAAAAATTTATACATATTATTGATAAGGTTGATTATTCCAAAGGAATAAAATATTTCAGTAGAATTTGTCTCTGTGTGATAGTAACTGCCTGACTGGCCTAACAAAAGATGGAGAGAGGGAAGATAAAAATTTGAGCTATCAAAAAGTAGGATGGGCTGACTCTGAAGGTAATGTTAACCATTCTACCAAAACTCTTATTTTCAACTTTCAAGCAAAGAATGTGTAACCACTTTGTTAGGAATATTATAGAAGGGTCTCTTAGTTGGGTATAGATAGAACTAGATTGCCTCAGGTCCCTTCCAGTTCTTAGATTTTTGTGTTTCTATGAGTGTTAGAGATTTCACAATGCAAAGGACTCACTTAAAGTGGACGTACTAAAAGTAATTATACTATTTTTCCACTTCAGAAAACTTCTTGTCACTGAAAACCATTACGGTTGTCATACTAATGACAGCAGTTATTACAAATAGTTAAGGGGATTTTTTTTAAAAACCCTTCTTATTCCCTGCAATTTCTTAAATTCTTTATGAAAAACTAAGAAGGAAATTAAGTCCCTATTTCAGTTCTTCCATTGGAATCAGATTGTAAATAGATACTGTTGATTAAGTGTCTCTTTAATAGACTAACCATACCACTGATATTAAACCAATAAAGTACTATTTGGGTGTGCTACTGTACTTATTCACTAGTGCTCCTGCATTATAAATGAAAAGAATTTGTTTTGTAATACAGAATCATTCCATTCACCTTTCACTTTTTAAAAAATAGTTTCTTTAAAGTCTATTTGCAAAATACTCTCAAACCAGATTGCATCACATTCTTAGTGTGGAAAATCTAATTTTCAAGTCTGATATCCAAATGATGCTCTGCTTAATTACTTGTTTTTTTAAACATTCCCTCATCATATTAATTTCTTGTGTGTGGCAATTACATCCTTTGGAACCAAACATTTAAAGACTTCTCTGCTCAAAGAGAGGTTTGAGAAAAGACAATTTACTTGTGTTGATGGTGAGAAGATTGCAGACGAAAAGGAACTGTTTTGTTTTTACCATGTGTTATTTTTCAAGAAGAAGCAATGATTGAATGGAGAAAATGGACAACTTTCCATAGTCATCTCAGTGTGGTTTCCTTGTTTTGTTTGAATAAAATTACTAGAACATCAGTTGTGTCCATATTTAACTGCCAAGTATCAAAATACATCCTAAAATTGATAGCTTTAGTTTTATTCATAATCATTCGATTTTATATTTCCTTAAATAGCATAGATCATTAAGAGTTTATTTTAAGGAAATCCAATATACAAAAATCTAAACTTATAAAAGAAATAAATGTGAAGGGGAAGGGAATATTTCACTTTTAAAAATATTTTCACCTTATACAGGATTTATTGTTAAATTACATTAACTATTGATTTCCTGAATTTAAAGTATGATTTGATAAAAAAAAACTAATTTAAATTTGATTTTGCAAAAGTTGATCTATTACACAAAATATTGAGTTCCTAAATTATATTCATTTTAATTTCTCTTTCTCATGCTATTTTCCTCATCTATCCTCCTTTCTTTCTGTCCCTTCTATCTCTCCACATACATGTATATCTATGATTGCATATAGCAAATAGGGAATAAGGAGGTATAAATGCAATTTCAAGTTTTACTGGGCACCAGACTTTTAATAGTATTTTTTTATTCAACAGCAATATCATGAAGATTTCTGGTGAATAATTTTCTATTTCATCAATCTATATATAATTATTAATGTTCAGTATCTATGTAGCTGTAGGAGGCAGCTGAGTGGTGCACTGGATAGAACACCAGGCCTGGAGTCAGGAAGACTCGAGTTCAAATATGGCCTCAGACATTTACTAACTTTGTGATCCTGGCAAAGTCACTTAATCCCTATTTGTCTCAGTTCCTCATTTGTCAAATGAGGACACACTGGAGAAGGAAATCACAAACTACCCCAGCATTTTTGCTAAGAAAACCCTATGGACAAAGTCTGTGGGGTCTAGTAGAGTTGGACACAACTGGAAAACAACAAGAAATGTAGATATAATTTCCAGAAATTTCAGTCATGTGGAGGAGAGAGGGAAGCATATTTTCTTCTTTTATTTCCCATCAGGAAGTTAAAAAAAAATCCATGAATTTTAAGGGAAAGTCATATATGTGCATATATAATATACATAATCTATTTTAATGCATGTTTTTGGCACTCTAGTCTATTTAATAGTTTTCAAAAATTAAAACACATGCATTTATTAAGCATCTACTATGTTCCAGACACCATACTAAGCACTGGGGACATAAATAGGGATATAAATAGTCCTTGCCCCCAAGAAGCTCACAATCTAGTAGGAAGAGACAACACATGAAAAGAAGCTGAAAATTAAAAGGGTGAGGTGGAGGGTACAGATTGAGGAACTTGATGGAGTTCAAACCAAATAGAACACTTAGTGGGAAGTGAAGCACTTGAAAGAGTTAAACTTCTGGGCCCTATTTAAAGAGAGACTTTGGGAGGAGTCTTTTGTTCTACTCTTCAGCTCTCTAATCGGAGGAACAGAGGCAAGTGAGGGTACTGATGACCCATGTAGCTTGGCTCACTCATAAAGTTAAGGTTTATTCAGCAGGAAAATATAGCTTATTTGGAAAATAATTACAAAATTAATATAAAATGTTTTTAAGTTTCAAATTAGAGCTATAAGTTCTAAGGAATCACTTTTTTTAAGTTGGTATCTGAGAAGCAAGCAAAAATGAAATTAGAAGAAACCATTAACATTGCAGTAAAACAAAGTTATACTTTTTCCAAGTTCAGTTTTCTTTAAGGTACTAAGAAGAAAATATTCACCTTTATTTTAATGTTTTATTGATACTTTTCATCTTTATACCTATCATAGAAATTTCTATTGAACCCTGACTTGTAACAAAGCAAAAAACAAGTAACAACACCCAGTACTACAATGACATCTGACAACATAAATAATATTTTGCCCTGGTAGCCTCCCAATCCTCTGCCACAAGAAAGGGAATATATTTCATTATATAGTCTCTGGAATCATTATTGGTTTTTCAGATACACTTTTTTAAATGATTATTTCATTTATACTGTTGTATTTTAGATTATTGTACAATGTTTTATTTTGTTTTACATATGACGTTCTCTGTCCATTCCTACAAATCTTCTCATGCCAGAAAGTACTTAAAAGGAACTGAGGGAAAAGAGAAACAGCAAAAAAGGGAAGCAGTAAAAATTGTGATTAAGCTGAGACTCAGGATACCTGTTGGAGTTTGAGCAAATCGCTAACCAGCCCTCTCCATGCCTCAGTTTCCTGATTTGTAAGATGAGTGAATTGAAAAAAAAAAAGATGCTTTCCATGTTTGCTTCAGCACTAATATTCTATGTTTCTATGAAGAAAGAAAGAATATGGTCATTAAAATGTCAAATATCAAACCACCACCACCACTGTTTCTCCTCTGACTTGAATAGACGTAGTCCAGCACCTTGAGCCCAAGAGCCCTGAGAATAGCAGCAGTTTCTCCCATATCACTAAATATCTTTATAGCCCTGCCCCCACAGCCATTATTCAGGGAAACAACTCCTCTGGAGGAGAGGTCCATCATCCTGGCCACTATCAACACCAACTGCTAATAAACCACCACCACTGGGCTGGTAAACCCAAAGGTCATGGGCTGCTGACCAGATGTTAGCTACAGGTCAATCAAGTAGTCTAGCTGAGGAAGAAAGGTCCCTTGAGGCAGAACTGAGAGGTAGCATGTGCCAGATGAATCATATCACTGCTACCATGTTGACCACCACTTCCCGTTGGCAGCAACTGGCAGTGGTTCAGCCCCCAGTTCTCTAATCATCTATAACCAAAGACTCAGAAAAGAAAGTTCTACAGAACTTTCAGAAAAAAAGTGCCTACAAAGTTCTTCGCTCTATCAAATGGTTCAGGAATGTATGCTATTTTGTTGCTCCTCTATTAGAATGTAAATTCCTCTAGAACTGGGCTTCTTAAACTCAAAACCCCTTCAGCACTTCTTAAATTGTGGGTCACAACCCCATATTTGGCTACAGTAAAAGGTTTCTGAACCTGCAATGACCAAAAAATTTGAAATCAAATGCATGATGAATCTGAGGTGTTTCTGGCAGCACTTGCTATAGCCTAGGTTCTGAAAATAAAGCATCTGCACTTTGCATTGAGGATGCCCTCAGGCCATGCGTAGAGCACTCTGCCCCACTTCTATAGAAGGTGGATGAATTTGAAACAGGTGGTAATGAAAATAAAATTAAAATATTCAAATTTAATCATTGTTTTATTTGCATGTTTATCTTTTCTATTTAATACATTATAGCCTATTAATCACTTTATCAAATTATTTTGTCTTATTATCACTACTCTGGTAAATAATTTTAAAAATGTTTATTATTATTCCTATCTTATAACCAGATCCTTAGGGAACATGAATCTTCCTTCTTTCCACACTGAATTTTGGTATGAGGGATGGGAGAAGAGGTGGTAGTAAAATATGTTGGTGACCTGAAGGCTTGATCAGTCAATCAACCCATCAGTCAATAAGCACTTATGGAATGACTACTATGTTCTAGGTACTGTGTTATTCTGATACAAAGACAAAATCAAAAGAGTCTTGCTTTTAAGGAAGTTATATTCCATGGAAGAAAGCAAGGTATACATGTATAGGTATATATAGAATGTATTATAAGATAATTACAAAATAATTTTGATGGGAAAGGCTTCAGAAACTGTGATAATCTAGAAAATTGCCCATGCAGTAGGTAGTGGTTGAGCAGGATCTTGAAGGAAATTAAAGATTTTCAGAGGAGTCAATGAGGACAGAATGTATTACAGACATGGGGAATAGGCAGGTCTAAGGTCCAGGGACAGGAAATGGAGGTCCTACATGAAGAACAAAACATTTTTGGCTACACCATAGTTTGTGTAGTATAGCAATGTGTGAATAATAAGCCTGGAAAGATAGATTGGGAAAGACTTTAAGTGCCTTATAAAAGGGTTAAATATGATTCTAGAAGTAATAGGAGCATATTGGAGTTTACTGAGTGATATGGTCAAATACGTGCCTTAGGAAAATCACTTTGTGGAGTACATAGAGGATGAATTAGAGTGGGAGTGGGTGGGGAGGGTTGAGAAAGGGAGACCAGTTATAAGGCAACTCCTACAGGCATAGTCTAGTAGTATTGTGGAGGATCTACACCAGGTTGGTGGCTAAATGATTGGGGAGGAGAAGACACCTGGGAGATATGGTACAGAGGTAAAGTGCTTTACAAATCTAAAAGCACTATGCAAATGCTAGTAGTAGTAGTAGTAGTAGTAGTAGTAGTAGTAGTAGTAGTAGTAGTAGTAGTAGTAGTTGTTGTTGTTGTTGTAAGTAGGAAGTGCAATAGGGAACAGGAGAGATTAAAAATCAAAGGAATTTGGCATTGTGTGAAATGCAAAAATAAATAAAACAAGTTCCTACCTTCATGAAACTTGAAATCAAGTAGGAGATGCATCTGAACATGTGACCAGATTCTTTCTGGGTTTCTGCAATGGACCGTTTGGCACATTCCCCCCAAAAAAACTTCACTCATTTAAAGGAAATAATAGAGAAAGGCCACCACATATTCAAGCTCCATTAGCTCCATAGCAACCCCTGGGCACCAGAATCCCAGATTCAGGGAAGAGGACAGCAGACTTTTTTTACTGAGGATTCTTCTCACCCTTTAGGATGAAGGTCAGTGATGAGTGGCTTAATTCTCATTTGTTGCCTACCTTTCTCACAGTCACATTAAAAGAAGTAGTTTCCAATATGCAAGCCTTCTCCTATCCCGCCTCAAGATTTATGCTTCCCATATTTATTCCATTCTAGATCAGTGTTCTGGTTTCTTAGGTCAATAAAGAGAGGAAGACTTCCTCCCCCTTTCTCTTAGCGTGATCGGCACATGTATAAATCTGTAGGCTTTACTGGTGCTGAATAATAGGAGATATGTGTCTGCTACATAATAGGATATATATAGGGCCTGAAAAACCACTAAACAACAGGATGGGGTGAGGAGAAAGGGGGAGTGGAGTCTGGAAGAGAAACACACCATCAATCACTCTAAATACAAACAGGCTGTGCACTCTTTGACTAGGCATGGATACCCAGAAGTCAGCACCTGGTCTAAGTACATGATTTAGTTCTACTGAAGTGGTAACTTTGTTGTGCTGTACATACTGCCAGAGGACATAAGAATAAGACATGCACAAATAATTAAAACACAAAAGCAAATGTGATAAATATTTATGAAAAGTGCAAAGCACAATTTCTATTTAAGTTCAAAGGAATGAAAGATCATTTCTGACTCAGGCTGAATGGGAACAGAGGAAGGATTTGGGGTAAAATTCTTGAGTTAAATCCAAAAATTTACTCATCTTAGAACAACTCATTCACTTAGGAAAACAAAGGTATTACTCTACTATTCAACTTAGTACCGAGACAAATATACTAAGAAGAAAAATCTCATTCCCATAATCAATGCTTTATTTTCAAAAGACAGCTTCATTTTTAAAGTCAAACTTTCATTTTTTTCCTGCCAAAGATTATATTTTGAAATGAATGCGTTCTTTAGTGATAATATATGATTTTGATGCCTATGACCTCATTCCAAGATAGCTTATGACTTTAAAGCAGAGGTGTAGGAAGAAAAAATGAGTGATTTATGCAATCTCCCATAGTTAGAAGTTATTATTCAAGATCTTGTCTTGTCTTCTCACTTGGAAGAAAATAAGAACTATATAATCCATGATATAGTCTTTATGTTTTCCCTGTGCCTCTTCCACTTTGATGCAAATAGTAAAGACTTCTGATTTTTAAGACCAATAAAATCTGAGCTAATCTAGTGCAATAACATTATTTTACAGATGAGAAAGCCAAAGTACAGGTAGTTTAGTTGAGTTGTCCAAGGTCACAGCCAATAATGTAAGAAGGAAAGTTCAAAATGGAACCTAAGAATGCTGATTCCAAATTTATTATTGTTATGATTAATATTAGCAGCATAAACATCATTAACAGCAGCAGAAGCAATAGTAGTGGTAGAAATATGGAATGGAATGGAAAAGCATGTACTCACTATGTACCAAGAACTGTGCTAAATGCTAGGGATATAAATAGAAACATAAGATAGTCCCTGCTATCAAAGAGCTCATATTCTAATTAAGGCAGAGAACACATATAGGAAGGTTCAGCTTCCGGGCATAGGAAGATGGAAGGTATTTCTTAGGATGTCACAGCAGAAAGAATGATAAGGCCCAGTAGTCTTTAGGGTACAATGGAAAATCAGACATCAATGCCTGGGAATTTGGAGAATAACATAACAAGGCAGATAGTAAAAACCCTTGGACTTCAGGATCTGACAGAGCATATAGTTCCCAACAATAACTTTTGGGAAGCAGATAGTTGACCCCAGGGTCCAAAGGTCTGAGTTACCCAGTTACCCGGGTTACTTTCGGGAGGGATAGGAATGGGAGGAAGGTGTCAGTATCTATTTGGTAAAAACTGGGCAATGGGAGCCATGGTTGGTGAAGGGGAAGGGTTTTTCAAAGGATGCTTCTGATGGACCTTCACACAAACATTAGCATCTGGGTGATGGGCAGGCTAGGACAGAGTAAGAAGGTCTTCAGATACCTGTAGTAGCAATAGCCACCAAAGAAGAAAACAGCATTGTTACAGTTCTGTGATCCTATTCACAGCTTTCCAGTTTAGTGAGACTTACACAGTCTGCAGTGGCAGGTGGTGCAATGTACAGAGAGCAGGGCCTGAAGTCAAGAAGACCTAAGTTCAAATCTAGTTTCAGATACTTACTAGCTAGCTGTGTGACCCTGGACAAATTACTCAACCTTTGTTTGCCTCAGTTTCTTCAATTTTAAAATAGGGAAAATAATAGCACCCAACTCCCAAGGTGGTTGTGAGTATTAAATGAGATGTTTGTAAAAAGTGCTTAGCATAATGCCTAGCACATAGTAGATATATAAATGCTTATTCCCCCCCCCCCCACTTGCCAGAGCTTGGGGTCTACTGGCACAGGTTTAGAGTATCGTTGGTCAACTAAGATGTCAGATTAGAACTTTCATGGAGGACCATTCCGTGAATACACCTAATATTTAGAATATAGGTGGAGTTCTTATGCTTTAGAAGCCCCAAATAATGTGAGTTTGATGGAATCAAAGAGGTTAATATGTATTTGAACTGTTGAAATTCTTATCTGATTCCAAAAGAACAAGAAATGAGAGAGTAATCCATTGCTGTCAGGTTTATATGAGTAATTCAATGTATAGTCAGTCATATACTAGAACATTTTTCTTTAATAGATCAAATGAGGCTTATAAGCAAAGGCTGTTTATTATTAGTAGTAGTGGTCTTCTATGTTTAGATATCATTTTAGATGTGTAAGTTGCTTTGAAACATTGGTTATGTTTCTTCTCTAGTAACAGTTTTTTATACTTTTTTTAAACCATAGGTCATTTGTATTTTCAGACTTAACCTTAGACTTCCAGAAATTATAAAACTAAATCAACCAAGATTTTAAAATGAAAATGTTTTTGTTTTACAATGTTTTCATCGGTATGCATGCTCTCCTTGGCTTATTTGTTAATATTACATTTTATTCTTCACAATGTCAATCACAAAATTTTCAGTTCTTCCAAGGTGTTATGATCAAAGGTGAGGTGTTTACTCCTTTCCTAACCTGTGCACTGGTCTGTGAGTGACCTCAAATGCTCTTTTTTGCCTTGGAACTGTGAGGAGGATTCCTTCTCCACTGTTGCCGCAAGGTCCACCATGCCAGAACTTCTCCTCATCCTAGGACTACCACTCAGGACTACGACTCAGATCCAAGCATGGGCAAAGCAAGAGAATCCTGCCTCAGCACCAGCAAAGAGACTGCTCTAGTCACTCTCTGATCAGCCACTCGATCACCCCACCATCTGTAGGCCAAGAGCTTCAGAATCAACTGCTATCCCAGCATAGCTGCCTCCCTGGGGCTACCTACAGCCAAGGCTGGACCACACTCCTCTCACTGAGGTCTGACAGACCTTTCCCACTGAACTTCTAAGTGGTCTTTGGTATTTGTGGGTTGAGAATTGTGGAAACCACCACCGTTTCCTGTGATTCGGTCTCCTGAGGCCTGTTCCGGGTTTGCTTTGGTCTTTCCCTGGGTGGCCCTCACTGAACTTCACTCCTCTCCTAACCTGGTGCAACAGATCTTTCCTATCAACCATTCATGTTGTCTTGGGCTGGAAATTTGCTTCACTCTGTCTTTTTGTGGGTTCTGCTGCTCTAGAATTTGTTTAGAGTCATTTTTACAGGTATTTGGAGGGGTTTGGGGGAGAGCTCAAGCAAGTCACTGCTTTTACTCTGCCATCTTGGCTCCACACCCTCAACATGCATTTATTAAAGCACCAACTAAGTGCCAGGCACAGGAGATTAATGAATAAATTAAAAACACCGGAGGTGAAATAGTCCCTCAGCTCAGAAAGCTGATGGATAAATCAATGTTTGTTCTCTTACTTTATCGTTGGTGTTCTTTGAAAAAATTAATCTGTGATGTTATCACCTAAGAGTTTGGAGAAAATTTTGAAGAAAAGATTCTATCAGTCTAGCAATAAAGAATAGATCTATAATATAATATTCATTATAAATTCATACAGTATTAGGTGGAGGATGCAACAGGGCCTGGGGTTTGTCATGATGGAAAGAAACAGAATGGAAGTTTCTATTTTGCATTATGGATGATGAATTTTTGGTAAGGCATTTTGCCTCATGTGTAGTAAAACTTTATGAAAGTTGTTTTTTATTGTTGAAAGCCGCAGTAATTTGACAGTTCATCTCCCATCACTTACCTCCTAGCACACACACACACACATGCACATTCATATCCATACACAATCTAATCAACTAATAGATTTGGTCATTTGCCTTCTCTTTTTTGTTTTACTCTGGGATTCCATTGACATGGAATTTGGAAGTGATACTTAGATTTCAGTTGTAATAACTGATTTAAACTTTGGTTTGAATGTATATTTAATTTGGTTTCATAACTATATATTATGTAATTATAGTAGTGTATAGTTAAGTTCCATATATTCCAAAGGGTGTCCCCTTTCTCGTATTAGTTTAAATTTATCATTGCATTACACACTAGTCTTTCTATACTGTCCTTCATTTTAAAAGTAGACTTTTCAATAGTAAATGCCTCTGTCTGCCTTTTAAGGCCTTTCATAATTTGATGCCCAATCTACCTTTCAGCTTCATTTTGCATTACTCCCTTTACCTCACCCTTCAGTTTAGCCAAACTGACTTTCTTGCTCTTCCTCACAAATGACAAGGAACATGTGTCCTTGTGACTTTTCACTTCCCCATCTTATGTCTATAATCTGTTTCATAAAGTCACTTCTTCCAATACTTATCTCCAGCTCTACTTTCTATATGAAGTCTTTCTTGATCTCTTATACTGCTGGAATCCTTTGCTCCCTAAATTACCTTCTCTTCAGGTAGAATTATGATAATGCTTATATATATATATATGTTATCTCCCTCAGTAAGATGTGAGCTCCTTAATGGCAGGGTTTGTTTCACATTTGCATCCATAGTACCTAGTACATAGCAGGTATTTTATATTTGCTTACTGATTGATTGATAGTAATATATTATGCACCAAATACTGTGCTGTTGAAGATACAAAAACTAAGACACAATTACTGTTTTCACAGATTTTGAAATGTAGTAGAGAACAAAGATACAACACATATACACATGTGGCCCTTAATGAAAATATACTGATTATAGAGTAGAATAAACTATAATAAAGCATAAATCAGGTAGAAATTATAAGCAAAGTAGAAGGAAAGAACATTTCTCAACTGATGATTGGGTCAAAGCAGGGAAGAGGAAGTTTACTGAAGAAATTTGCATTTAGGCTTTTTCCTTAAAGGACCAGTAGAAATGAGTACACACACATGCACATGTATGCGTACATACACATTTATGTATATGTAGTCTCAGTAAAAGCTTAATTTTGTACATTGATTTTGTTGTTGTTCAATTGTATATGACTCTTCATGACCCCATTTGGAGTTTTGTTGACAAAGGTATTGGAGTGATTGGCCATTTCCTTCTCCAGATCATTGTACAGATGAGGAAACCAAGGCAATCAAGGTTAAATGACTTGCCTAAGGTCACCCAGCTAGTAAGTGTCTGAAGTCAGATTTGAACTCATGAAGATGAGTCTTCCTGACTCCAGGGCTGACATTCTATCCTCTGTGCCACCTAGCTGCCCAAAATGTCAATACAACCAAGGAAACTTGTTTAGTAACTACTTATGTTTAAATTACTTAATGTCATAGGATCATATATTTCAAGAAAGAAGGGATACTAAAGTTTATTTAGTCAAATCCCCTCATTTTCCAGATGAGGAAACTGTGGCTTAGAGAATTTAAGTGACTTATCCATGGTCATACAGCTAATCTATGTCACAGGTAATATTTGTACCCAGGTCTTCCTCACTCCAGGGACATCACTCTCTCTTATATATCAAAGTTCTGTCAATGCACAAAGTATCATAGTAGCTTTTGAGTCTATGTCCTGATCAACGTTTTTTGTTTGTCCATTAACTATCATTCATAGATATTTAAGGCTAGGAAAAACCAAAGGTATTCTTTTACATAAAGCCCTTTCTAATTCTCCCCTACATTTAGTGCCACCCCTCCCAAACTATCATATATTTACCTACTTTATATTATTTTTTCTTTTCATTCTTTAAATATTTATGTATTTTGTGGCCTCCCCCATTAGAATGTAAGGTACTTGTGAGTAGGGATTATTTATTTTTTTGTATTCATATTCTTGGTACATAGAAGGACATTAAATGTTTTTTGAATGATAGATTATTTTATTTAATTAAACTATTTGTTTTACAATTGAGAATGGCAAGACTGGAGAAGTTAAGTCATTTGTGTAAGGACATACACATATTACACTTCATAGCTTACTTGAACTAACATTCTATGACTCCAAACTCAGGACTGATTTCCATCACAACATGTTATTTCACCTACATAGGTCACCATTGGCTTTCCTTTTTTTTTTTCTTTTCATAATTTCATATCTTTCCAGATGTTTTTGAAATGTAATGCTTGGAATCCTGCTGGCATTATAATATTCAACTAATGCAATGATGCTATCAATACCCTTTCTGTTATTGTGTTTGATAAACTTTTAGTGTATACTCCGATGGGAATGACTTTAAATCACAGTGATAAGAAAGAAATTGGAAATATGGACAATATGCCAGGTTACAAAGTGTCAGGAATCATTGAATATATGTGAGGCATAGTGAATATTTTAGGTTAATTGTACATATAGAGGAGTAATGTGATATAAAACTCTGAAAAGTAGAGAGATAGTTTGTGGAAGAGCTTCAAAGTCAGTTAAAAGATATTTTTTTCAGATCCCTTTTCAGTGCTAGTGTACTCCAACTTTAGCTAAAGAACAATCTCAAAAATAGTTTAAGCAGATAAGAATTCTGATATAAATATTTTAGAGGTATTGAGTTTCCTAACAAACACTGAGCTATTCTAGTTCTCCATTGGTTAATCCCCCTAGACAGTGTTAGTCTGTAGATTTGATGAATTTTTGTTATTGTTTTTGTCACTTTCCATTTTATTGATATGTTTTGTTTTTTATATTACATAATTTATAGACTACTCTCAATTTGTGAGAGGTCTGTTGTAACAAAGTAAAACATTTAAGTAAAACTAGTGATTTTTTGAAGAGACCTAGAAGAAGGGATTCCTTCAGGAGATTTATCCCTGTGGCACCAGTGCTTAATGAAGTTCCTGGCACATAGTAGATGCTTAATAAATGTTAATTGATTGATTTTTGATTGATTTGCCCAAATTTCCAGATTTGGTGTAGCTTGTTCACAGTTGTCATCATATTGATAGTATTGAAATATTATAGTTCATTAATTAACACCCACAAAAAAGTCAAAGAAATATTTATATCTTAATATTCTGTGCAATAGCCATTAATATAAAAGCTTGGGGGAAAGTAGGAAGAAATTGATTAACCTGACAAGTTATTACAGCTTACAGTGTTTTCTAGCTTTTAAGATAAAAAAAATAATTATTTCTTTTTTGTAGTAATTTTTCCAAGGTATATTTAAAACCTACATTGATGCCTTGTTGCTATTATTATATTATTTCATGCTCATTTTTAGACAAGTTTCAAGCAGAAATAGTCGTAGGACAAGTCACTATCCTCCTACTTTTATCTTATATTAAATATTCTGTGGACAATTACACAGGTATATAAAATAATTGGGTTGTGTAGTTGAATATAAGTATCAGAGTGCAGCCTAATACTTCCTTCTTTAGGCTCATAAAAAATGTCCTTGGGACAACTTCAAATGTAGGTAGGAAAATAGGGATGTGGTATGCTTTATCCTGGTCCCATAGGGTTTTGATTTTTCCTCCTAAGTCTCTGTTTCAATAGCTTTTTGTTCCAAATAGCTTGGAGGGAGGGAAGGGAACAAGCACTTATGACGTATCCATTATGTGCCAGGCACTCACTGTGCTAAACACTTTACAAATATTATTTCATTTGATATAATATGGAGATTATTAATATTGGAAATGACAATATTATTTAATCTTATATGTCATTTTATACTTGTAATTATTTAAATGTAGTCATATTTGACATGGCAAAATCTATTAAAATTGTCCTAAAGCTTTTTTAAAATCAATGTTATGTCCTAGCAATTGTGGATAGGAATTTAGTCTGTAATATTGCTCTCATTTCAGTACAATTTATTGAAAATGTTTACTAGGATATTTGGACGTCTCTATTGATAGCATGAGCATTTATCATCTGTCACTTTGTGAAAAATAAAAAAAAAAATTGCAGCCTGCAGTGAAAAATTGCCCAGGTTTTACTTTGTCCATGTTCTACATTGATCACTAAGTTCAAGTTAATTAATGATACAGCTTTGGAAATTTCTCATCCAATGGTTTGGTTTTGAATTATTACCACAAAATCCTCCTTTTCTTCATACAAATTTGCATGATTCAATTGTTTGTTCAATTGCTTGTTGACATATTTTTGGTTGAGTTCATTATTGTTGGCAGATGTCACCTAAGGAGGGTCTTTTGTTTCAATTCTTAGACTATAGACAGTTCATTGACACCTTTATGTGGCAAACTACTCTCATTTTTTTAAAAATTCCAGTAGTATTTACTTCTTACCAGGCTTTGTTATTACTTGGTGAGGTGATATCTGCTAGTTTCAAAGGTATTTTTTTTTATGTTTTTGCCCTGCTTGCCACGTGCTCTAAGAATATTTCCTAATCCTCTGATTTCCTTTTTGGTGAGAAAGTGTTTATCTTTCTATAACTGCCTAGGATGACAGGTCCTATACTCCCTGAATAGTATACAATTTTTCATTGGAATACTTTCCAGGAAAGTATTCTGGGAAGATGGTGGAGAAAAATTCCAAGCTCTCCAGATTTTCCCCACAAACAAGACAAAATAGTGCCTCAGGGCAAATGTAGAGTGGTAAAAATAGACAAGATTTGGGTAAGAACAGTGGTCCTCCCGGAACAATCAGAGAAGATCTGAAGAAAAATCCCAGGATATTTGGTCCTTGTGAAGAATAAACACCTCCAGGCTAGTTCCACTTAAACAAGTGGTAAGCCCTGGAGTTAGCTGGGTTTGGAAGCAGCCTCTGCCCCAGCCACAGGAACTTTTACCTCTGGACAGCGAGGGGAATTGGGCATCTGAGCCAGGGAAGATTGAGGAAACCTCTGCTGACAAGTAATGCCAGACCCAGCTGACCTGTGGCGACATAGTCCTGGGTGACAAGGAGCCAGCTTACACCTGGTAAATGCAGAAGCAATGGGGCAGGGATACCTCTGGCTGTGGGCACTTACAGGAGGCTGGATGTCTTGGTTTTGGTTCCAGACCAGAGGGGAGAACTGAAGGAGGATCTGAAGCCAGAGGCACCATCCTTCATACTCCAGGACTAGAGGTGATTACAAAAAACAAGTTGTTACAAATTTTTTTAAAAAAATGAGCAGGCAAAGGAGAAAGAATCCAACCATAGAAGGATAATATGGGAATAGAGACGAGTGGGTTCATCTTCAGAGGAGGTTACTGAAGCAAAGAAACCCTCTCCTTCCCTAAGGGAAATGTCAAATCATTGCCTGACCAAAAATAATTCATAGAAGAACTTTAAAAAGAACACTTTAAAATCAAATGAAAGAGATTGAGGGAAAAAAATGAGAACAATCCAAGAAAAACAAGAAAATTTTGTAGCAAAAAAACCTGAACTCAACAAAAAAAATTGACATATAAGATCCAAGAGAAATATAAGGTACACACCAAAAACTAATTACAAGAGACTCAGTAAGGACAGACTTTACTTTTTATATGAGGAAATGTAAAATGTATGTCTAAGATTGTTATTACTAATTGGGTAGGTCAAAAGAAAAATTGGAGTAAAACTGAACATGATGTGATTTTAAAAAGTAACTAGGAAAAGATAAAAAGAGTAATTATACAAATGAGGTGCAAGAGGAAGAACTGACATAGAGGAATTAGATGGGGAAGGAGGGCTGGTAGCTCTGGAACTCTACTCTCATCAGGAATATATATGTGTGCTTGTGTGTGTGTGTGCGTGTGTGTGTGTGTGTGTGTCTAGAAGTGTATGAAAGTCTTCTAAATTCAGAAAGAAATAAAAGGCTAAGGGGATGGGGGGAGACTATAAGGGAGGGATTTTTAGAGGGAACACTACTCACATCAGATCTGGGTTAAAGAAAGAATAATATATACATTTAGAAGGGAATAAAAGTCTTCAAATTTATAAAGAAATAAGAAGGTGAGGGAATAGTATAAGGGGGTTATAGGAGAGTGTTTATATTAATGGGAATGGGAGGATAGAATGGGAGGATAAGGGAGAGATCATTGGAGGATGAAGTGATAGGTTACGTAATAGTAGGGCAACATAGTGGGTGGAAGTAAAGTAGAGGAACCAGGAAGGATAGGAAATAAGAGATACACACAGACATAAAATAAAGATCAGAAGTAGAATTTATTAGGAAAAAAAGCAGGGGTAGTAAACATGATCTCAGACAAAGTTAAAGCTAAAATAGATTTAATCAAAAGAGAAAATTAGGGAAACTACACTATATGTTAGCCATATTAATATTGTTTTAGACTATTTAAGGTGACTAGACAGTGTATGGTTGGACTATTGCTGTGAGTTGGTAAACTTAGTAAAATATGGAAAGACTTGGACTTATGAAGGAAAATGTTATCCACCCTCAGAGAAACAGAGGACAAATAAGGAGAGTGTGGTCTTACATAGATGAATCCGAATGTATGTGTCTATGTATGAGTATGATTATAGATATGTAAGTATATGTATACGTAAGTATAAGTATGTATGTATGTGCATATGTATGTATATATTGGTATATATGTGTATATGCATGTGTGCATGAATATATGTATGTGTGCATATACATACACATATACATACATACATCTGCACTTAATTGTAGCCTTCTTGGGAGAAGGAAGACAGGATGGAAGGAAGAAAGAACAAAGTACAAAGTGCATAGCAGAAAACAAAAGAAAACTTACAAGGAAGCAAAGAAAAGATGGACATCTCTGAACATAGTGTGTGGTATTTATTATATAGGCTTTCTTGAAATGGAAATTTATTGTATTTTGTGTATTTTGAATCCTTTCTTACATTCTGCTGTGTGCATGATAATGCTTTTTTTCTTCTTTTATTATTTTGTATTTAAGTTTATAATATGTTTCTTTTTCTTTTCTTATTGTGTATTTCAGTTTAAAATAAATTAATTTTTAATTTTTTTAAAATAATATTTTATGGCCCATTTTAGTGTTATGAAAATATATATAAAATCTGGTATGTTGCCAGAGATAATTGCTATATGATTTTTCTCTTAGTGTTGTTAGTGAGCATTTTGATGTTATGTACACTGTGAATGTGATCTGGTTTTAGTATAAAAATTACTGTCATTCTCAGGGACGTATATTTAATAATAAACCCTGAAATTCTGCTCTTATAGATATGTAACTCTATAGTCGCTTTTGTGTCTATCTGGTGGATGCTACTAAAATTATGACCTTAGAAGAATGCAAATTGGATCATTAACAATGGAAATAAAAGTGAAGGAATTGATTTAGAAAAGGATTATGGCAGCTTTAATGAATGGTTGGCAAAAAGTGAAATCTGCTTACCAATGTAAATGGCCCAACTAAATGAATAATCATTCTATTACTAAATTGTTTTTCTTTGAAGAAAAATAATAAGATATAAATATATAGGGAGGAAGAGACTCAGTAGACAATATTTAAGGTAAATAAGATGAAATAATGGATTAAACAAAAGTAGCAAGAACTGATATAGTAATATTAGGCTTTAGAATTCTGATCTCAATAGCACTAATATTAGCTATGTTCTTTCTCCTTTTCAAAATCTGCTAGCAGTATAATAATGATGATAATCCAGATATCTCCACACCATATTTTCTGCTCTCTGGCCATGATCCTCATCTCTCTCATGACAGAGCTTTAGATTCTATATGTAGATTCCCTGTCTTTGATAGATTTTTTTTTCTCTTACCCTAGTCTCACACCTCCATCCTTGTGATCTCCTCACTATGCTCTGGCTCACTCCCCCTACCCCTTTCTAAAACTCCTTTTATGTGTTGTGTTCTTCCATTAAAATTTTGGCTCCTTGAAGGTAGAGAATATGTTGCTTGTACTTTGATCCTTGGCATTTAATATATATTAACCACTTAATACTACTGTTGATGAAATTAGTAATGGCACATCAGCCTTAATGCATACTTTCAAAACTCAATGAAGTGCCACAAATCATCTGAAAAGTGTTCTAATTTTTTTTACAATATTAATGATACACAGGATCTATCACTCAGATTATGATGAACACATTCTCGCAAAAAAAAATGAATAAGAAGATTGATAGAAATTCATACAGCACATGCCAAGCAGGACAAAAACCTACAAAAATACTTCTGGAACAACATGAGCAGTAATAGAGACAGAGGTACATATCATTGTTAAACATAAGAGAATAATTTGCCTCTGGATAATGCCTATGAAATGGTTTTATTACAATAGTGAATTCAAAAGATGCTCCTTGGGTGACATCTGCATGAACTCAGACAAAAATATAGGGAAAGAAACATGCTATGCTGCAGCATAGTCCAGAAGAATGTCCTGCTGATAACATTTTCGTTTGTCACAAGAAGCATAGAGTGAGTTCAAAGGATAATTGGTCTACATCCTTGATCCCCCACAATTATTCAGAAAATCTCAATATTTCTACATGAGAGATAGGTCCAGTCCTGAAACTTCCTAGAAGATCTTTTCTATTTTGTAGGTGTTATAGGGAACACAATTTGAACCCAATTAATCCTAGGGGATCAGTTCTGGGAGACACAGAATAGGTAATCTGGGTAAAACAAGCCTTTAATTTTTAGTCCTTGTAAAATTCATTTCACTAAACTTAAGAAACATCCACAAAATGTACATTCTTTGTTTAGTAATTATATTGATGGCTTTTATGATTTCTTAGTGAATAAAATCAATTGAATGTATACCTAACATGATAGTTCTAAGTTGGTAATTATTGAGAAATTCTCAAATTTTTTGCTTCATCTTTATTTGTTCAAATTTCCAAAATATTAATAACAGTTACTGTTCCTTTATTGGAGGGTGACATTCTGGGCATTCAAGGATGATCTGTAATCCCTGACTATTTGTCTCTTTCTTCTACAAAACTTGTAGACTATTTCAGTGTTCTTTGGGTAATGCACTATTTGCCTTTAATGAATGTAAGTCCCATTTACTGATTTGTTTAGATATATATGCAATTTTATATTTAAGTAAAACTAACATTTTCATTCATTTCACTGAAGTTTTTAGAAAAGTTCATTAAAACTATATTATCACATATCATATAATTTCCTTTTTGTATCCTCTGCACGAGTTCAATGTTTTATGATGTAGGTAGGAGGCATGATAGATAGAGCAGTGGACCTGGAGTGAGGAAGATCTGAGTTGCGACACTAGGTGTGTGAACATGGGCAAGTCACTTAACTTTTGTCTGCCTCAGTTTCTTCTGCTGTAAAATGAGAATAATAACAGAACCTACCTCAGGGTTGTTGTGATGATGAAACAAAGTAGTATTTGTGAATGCTTAGCACAGTGCCTGGCGCATAATCCCTGCTATGTAAATGCTCCCCTCCTTTCTCTACAAATAATGAAGTGGTCACTTAATAAATGTATATTGAATCAAATTTATGATGTTAATCTATGATAGAATTAAGTTTTCTTTCATTTGTGATATTCTAGTCTTTTAATATGAATACAATATTGTTTACCTACAGTGAAAAGAATCTGTAAGTATTGCATTTTTAATAGTAGTGGTTTAATTTATACTTTATACTCTCTTTGTGAGTAATGGGGTACACCTATAAAGCAAATGACTGGATCTGGGGCATAGCTCATGGCACTGGACACCTGTTTTCTGCCAGTCAAACTCTGAAATGTAAAATATATGTTAACAAATATTTCACTGTGTTCCAAACTAAACATTCATAACATAGAGAATTTTGTGTCCTGTGTCACCATATTTCAAACTTACATTCCTCTTTGTTTTTATTCAGTTGAAAAGTGAACAAAATGAAAAATTGCAAACTTCTAAAGCAAGCACAGGCTGTCTTCTTCTTGTTTAGTCAAGTCCTTCTCCTATAGCATAAAGTATAATGTTTTCATTCTAATGTATGATCAGTAATTGATGAAACTGGATGTATACTCTGGATCCTATTTGACTTCCACTGGAGCCTCTTTCCCATATTTATCCCTTCCCTCCCATTTTTAATTTCTCCTTTCCACAAGCCCTTTCCCTTCAAACAGATACAGGTCTTCAGAGAAAGACAGAGAGACAGAGAGAGCCAGAGACAGAGAGTGCCTCCTTTTGACCCTATTTCCCCCTCTCAGATACTCTTTCACAACTGTATTCCTGGAATGTGTGTATGGTTCCTTCATTCTGCTCTTCCTACTCCCTTCTTCATCCCTAGCGTTCTGTCTTTGGCCCCTTCCAATTCACAGAAATGGCTCTCTCACAGATCAATAGGATTGAGGCAGGATGATACATTAGAAAAGAGGATTGGGAGTCAGAGGACTAGAGTCCAAATCGCTATTCTTCCTGCTCTCCATTGTGATGTCAGGTAAGTCATTGAACATCTCTAGGCTTCATTTTCTGCCATCTAAAAGATGAGGGGGTTGTATAGCTGACACATAAGGCCCCTTCCAGTTGCAAATCTAAGATCTTTCTATCTACCTCTATGTCAAACACCTATTTTGGTTCTTCTACAACACCAAATTAAGTAAGAATTTGGTGGTGCTAAGCATTACTTATTAATTTAGTCAACATTTGTTGATTGTTAATTATGTGCAGGATGCTGTGTTGCATAGTGTGAGGCATAAAAAGATGAATTAGAAAAAATGAATTCAGTATCAAAAGACCTGTATTTTGGTGCCAAATAACCTTAGAGGAGTCATTTAATCTCTTAGATCCTCAGTTTCCTCATTTATCAAATGACGATGATATTTTATACCCTGCCAAATGTACAGTATTATTTTGAATGTAAAAATTATTTTCATATTTAAGCTGTAAAGCATAGGGCAAAATGAAGATATTATTATAGAAAACATACATGTGTGTACCTGGAATATACATTCACACATACATATATGTGTATGTGTATATACCTGTGTGTATATATATATATATATATATATATATATATCTCACATTAATTTGTTTTGGGAAAGAGTAATGTTAATAAATAAAATAATAATAAATAACTGAGGATTACAATAGCAAAATCAGAATTCAAAACTATTAAGGCAAGAAGTAAAATTTTAAAAACTACTATATTATTTGAGTATGTTCTTGAATTCTTTGATGAATTTGTGATCTCATCAATGTGAGGAGTCCTTCCAATGGTGTAAAATGAAAGCAATCCATAGCTTTTTATCCTATGTAATCCTTCTCATTATTGCTTGTAAATTATCTACAGAGGGTCCACTCCCCATGGGAAGTGGATTCCCTCTAAATTGTTCAATATCACATGAGTACAAATGGAACATAAAAGCTGTCTGCCTACTTTTCTTTCACTGACACTGTGTGTCCAATCACCTGATCATCTAACAATAATGCTAGGGTTTTTGCTGTTGTTTAGTCATTTTTAGTTGTCTCTGACTCTTCATGACCCCATTTAAGATTTTCTTGGCAAAGATATTACAATTGTTTGCCATTTCGTTCTCCAGCTCATTTTATAGATGAGGCAACTGAGGCAAACAGGGTTAAATGACTTGCCCAGGGTCACCCAGCTAGTAAATGTCTAAGCTGGATTTGAACTCACAAAAATGAGTCTTCCTGACTCCAACACTGGTACTCTATCCACTGCCCAATCTAGCTGATTTCTAATTATGATTTTAGCATATAGTTATTTGTTGATATAGTCTCTCTAGTCACATTCTTCATGTATCACTCCATTTCACTTTGGTTGTTTTGAGACGTTGATTTTTCCTTGACTGGTATTTCATGATTTATAGCTATATGGTATCACCTCAAGAATGATAAAAAGATAAAAAGATGGACCTTTCCTGCATGGAAAAACTCAGAGTAAATAAAAGCAGTGTATAAATTCACAAATGTAAGGCATCCCATTCTCTTCTTCCTATTCAACTCTGTGCTCAGTACATTGTCTATTTTCAGCTAGTGTCTAAAATACACATATATGTCTTGATGGACTAGCTCTATAGACTGTGCATCTAATGCCATCTCATTTTTTGGACCCTACTTGGGTCTCCTGTGGCTACTAGGCTTAAATCTTTTGTGTGCTTTTCATTTACTTTGATGAGACTGTAATATTAATATTAATATTCTATGGCTTGAAGCAATCAGTAAATCAAGTCAATAAGCATTTGATGTTTGTTTGTGCCAGGCATTGTACTAAGTACTGGGAATACAGATATAAGCAGAAAGAGTCCCTGCCTTCGAGAAACGAATATTCTAATGGAGACAACAACATATAAATTCAGAAAAGGAAGCTCCAAGACTTGAATGGTGGGGGTGGGGGGTACCTGTGTGGGGACATGTTAGTGAAAATTTGGAGAGTCAGGAGTGGAACCTGGAGAGAAATTAAGATATAGCTGGCCTGGATACTTTATTTAAAATGGAGATTCTGGGAAGAATGAACTGATCAGACGAGGGGACCTAAAGGTCAGAATACACTTCCGTTGTGATAAGGCCAGAAGCCAACTAAACTTCCAGGTGAAGACCCTGCTGAGACATGGTAGAGGAGTTTCTACAGCTCAAGTGGACATTTTGAAGAATACCCTCATCATATACACCATCCATTTCATTTCCAACCAGTTGATAGTGTGTGATTCTGAAATTAACAAGTTCCCCAGGCCCAACCAGACTACTCTGTATATTCTCTTGCTGCCATAACAGTGAGTATTCTGGCCCTTACTGCCGAAAGGCAAGGTATATTATATTTCACCACTCCTACAAGGTAGGGATAACTAGTGTCTCTCACTAGCCCAAGCCTTCATTGATTATCCTCCCTCAATTTTAGGGGTCCCAGAACCCCAGTTTTTTTTAACCACTTAACAGTGAGATTGAATTATACAAAGGAATATGTGCTTCAAAAGTATAGCAAGAACAAATATACAAACATTTCCCTCCAACACCTCAGAGCCATAATGCCACCTACATACCCTTTGTCTCTGGGAACAAGGAAGAGGTAGAGGAGTAGAGAAGCATTTATGTAGCCCCTATTATGTGCCAAGCATTGTGCTAAATACATTGTATAAATATTATCTCATTTGATCTTCACAACAAGTCTTCGAGGTGGGTGCTATTATTATTCCCATTTTACAGATGAGGAAACTGACTAAGATTAATGCACTTACCCAGGCACATAGATACTGAATATCTCAGGCCAGATTTCAATTTAGGTCTTCCTGACTCTAGTCTCAGTGCTCTATTAGTGCATCACCTAGTTGCCTCTAGTGGGGTATAGCAGGGGAATTAGGTTCATATCTTAACTCAGTTCCTATATATCATTAGTCCCATCAAGTTTCAAGCTGAAAAAAAAAAGACTCCTAGGACTTGCTTCCCCACACTTTGGTTTCTCAGGGCATGCTGAAATTATGAGTTCCATCTATTATAAAAACATGAAAATATAAAAACATAAGTAAGAAGAAATGTAGCATGAAATGATAGAAAAACATGCCATTTGGTATGAAAAAAATGTTAAATGATATAGATATTGCACTTAAAGCCAGAATGTCCAAATTGAATATGATGTTCATGATACTTGGTACATTTTCTGAGGACTGTTAGTTAAATTTCTAAGTTGTACATGTTTTCTCAAATTATTGGACTCAATGAACATTATAAAAGTAAATAAGTTCAATGAATAAATTTTGCTTATACCAACTGTAAATCTTGTTGAGAATTTATCAAATTGAAGGACTATATTCCTTTCTTTCCCCAAACATTGGTATTTACAGTAAACCACATGGGATGCAGAACAATGCCCTACCACTACTACAAGTCTGATAGGATTGTCTACAGAAAAAAAATTAGTCTTAGTTTCTCAGCATCTTTGCCAAGAAAACCCCAAATGGGGTCACAAAGAGTTGGACAAGATGGAAAAAGGACTAAACAACAACAGCAACAACAAATACTTAATTTCATCCCTTTAGGTGGTATGGATAGTATTATTTTTCTTGTTCTTTTAAAATGATCTCTTACCTTTTTTTTCTGCAAACAGAGGAAAAATTTTTATAAGCCTTCACTAACTTACATGTACATTTCCATTTGGAAAATTATTCTATTTAAGGCATGAACTAAAGCTGTTGTTATCTCTTCCATGTTAATTTAGCATGAAATTTAGATAGAATGTTTTATTATATTGGGTAAAAAAAATCAGAGTTGAGTTAAAAAAATTAATTTGAACTATAGGACACTATTGCTTTGAGGAATCTTTGTCCAACCATATAGTCCAACCACTCCAAACATACTTTTACATTGAGAAATTAATATATAATATTATTTATGGAAGACAAATCATTTTATGTCCCTCTTTGATCTTTTGCAAATTTCCTATATGTAATAAAAGTGTGATATTTCCAGTATAGGCATAGAGGACATGTAACAGTTACAGCATTTATATTCACTCCTGAAAAATTATACTTCATAACTACATGGATTGATGTGCATTGTTTGTTTTTTCCTCTTGCAAAAAATCTATCATTGACCAAAACAGCTTGCTTGATCATCAGCAAAAAAGACACTTTCCCTCCCTGCATTTTGGAAAGAATTGTAGCATCTTGGCTCAGGTTCAATATATCTCTTGCCCACATTTAGATGGAAAAAAAAGATTCTCTTGTAACATAGAAGATAATTGGCCAGATGGACTTCCAACTCCACACCTGGATCACTACAATGTGTGCCTAGAACAATCAAAATGCATGACTGATGACATTTGCACAATGTGAAGTCATAATTACATGTTAAGGATTTTGTAGAATGATTTATTGCTCTGATCAACAGCTGCTAGAACTTCATCTCTACTTCATGTAAATTATCTAGAAATATCATTGAAATTACAGAATATTTTCAAATGAACCAGGCTAACAAAGGAAAAACAAAAACAACCAGAAATCATCAGGTGCACATGATTCTTTTCCTTTTGTTCTAAATGTAGCAGCAATGATCTAGATAAAGCCAAGAAAAGTAACCCCATAAAACAAACCCACTGGTTAATGATTCTTTACCAATTTATGTTTCAGTATGATAGCTTTGTAATAATGAATAAGCCAATTTTCTCTCTTCTCTTCATATAGCTTTTGTATGCTTATGGATATGCTTCTTGAAAATGCAAAAGGTTTAAATGTATCAATTACTAACTTTGGAAAATATTTGGGCTGACTCTGCGTGTATCACTTCAATGAAATGACTTTGTGAAGTCAGTTCTACAGATACTTATGTGGGTACCTAAGGTTTTCAAAACATTGCGTTAGGTATTTGATGAATTTCAAAGATTTGATAAGACTTTATTCTTTCATGGAACTTTTAATCTACTAGTATGACAAGATACACAAATAACTATAATGCAGAACCAATACATGAAAAGTATATGACAGCTATAAAAAAAGTGTTATGTGATGTCCAAGCAAGAAAAGGTCTTTATTGACTAAAGGATTTGGCAAAGACTTTATGAAGGATATGATATTGAAAGGGGGTTTTAAAGGATCAGTGAGAATTAAACAGTTTGAGTGAAAAGCTTTTCAAGCTTTTCAGGCCATTTATGATTAATGTCATTAGAACAAAAGCATGAGAGGTAAAGAAATGAAAATATTTGAGAAATTTAAGTACTTATTAGTAGTCAGTTGTTGTTTTAGTACTGTTAGCATTGGCCTGCAACTACACAGGGAATATGAAAAATGAATTTTATAGAGTACTGACAGTACACAGCATTTCTTCAATTAAAACTTTTTTTAAATTAAAAAAGAAATATTTCTTTTGTAGAGAATACCCAGTGGAGAAACTCTTTCTACCAATGCAAATCTGTGGCTGTTCTGCAACTTATTTTCCTAGGCCATTGCTTGGTTCCCTGATAATTTTATTTATTTGTCCAGTGTCACATATCTAGGATATGGCTGAGGTAAGCCTTGAAGCTCTGTCTGTCTTCTCCCTGAGGTCAACTTCTATCACTATGTCACAATATGTGTGTAAGAATGCATGTGTACATAAATAAATATCTTGTGTGTGTATGTATATATGTATTATATATTATATATATACCTACATATGTACACATACATGCATTTATATATGCATGTATATGTATTTATTTAGTACTTACTATGTGCCAGGCACTGTGGAATGAAGAAAAGTCAACTATAGCATTGAACTTCCATTTCTTGCTTTTCTGAAATGTAGTCAGTCTCACAGACTGTGGGAGTGGGTTAGAGTTTTGCTAGCTAATCTGGTTATTTTGACCAATGAAAGAGGTCAAGGCAGACAAGTTAGGTATTCATCTGTATTTTAGAATCTAAATCATCTGGTTGGTTCACTATATTCTCAATTAGACCATCTCATTTTCAGTTTTTCACTTTAAATTTTCACTAGTTGGCACAGTGGGTAGAGTATGAGGCCTGAAGTCAGGAAAACTCATCTTCATGAATTCAAATCTGGCCTCAGATACTTATTAGCTGAGTGACTCTAGGCAAATCACTTAACTCTGTTTGTCTCATTTGCTTCATCTGTAAAATGAGCTGGAGAAGGAAATGTCAAACTACTTGACTATCTTTGCCAAGAAAACCCCAAATAGGGTTACCAAGAGTTGGACAGGATTGAAAAACAATAACAACAGATAATTTGAGAAACACTGTTTGTGTTTGTTTATTTGTTTGTTTTTTTCCCCAGACCTGTGATTTCATTCAGGTAGGAGTGAGAAAATTCCATCTCCCAATTCAGACCTTATTTCCACCTTCTTATAGAGTTTGTTGGGGCACTGAGAGATTAAATGATTTCCTCCAAGCCACACAGCTAGTACATGTCAGAGATGAGACTTGAAACTAGATATATCTGCTGTGAGGGCAACTAGGAGGTATAGTGAACAGAGTGCTTGCCCTGGAGTCATTTTCCTGAGTTTAAATCTGGAGTCAGATACTTACTAGCTGGGTGATCCTGGTCAAGTCACTTAATCTGTTTGCCTCGGTTTCCTCATTTGTAAAATGATCTAGAGAAGGAAATGGCAAACTGCTACAGTATTGTTGCCAAGAAAACCCCAAATGGGGTTACAAAGAGTTGGACACAAACTAAAAAATGACTGGACAACAACAAAATACCTCCATAAATACTACACCAAACTGCATCTCTTGAGGAAAATATAACATAGGGAACATGAAAAGTGATTTTATTGAGTGCTGAAGATACACAAAATTTGTTTAATTACAAAAAGAAAAAATCTTAACACAAAAAGTAAAAAATGAACATCATGTTTATGACATATTACATGATAATTAAGTTTTCATAATAGTGGGAACCTCTCTAAATGTCTCCTTCAAATTCCTGGTGGAGCACCTAGGAGTAATCACAAAATGGAACACAAACCCAAGCAATCTTTACTAAACTGGAAAGTATTTATATGGTGGACTGTATACCTAATATCCAAGCTTAGTTGATTTCAGAGAAGATCATCACTGGGTGTATCATAGGGGGATGACTTTTTTTAGCTATAATAATTCTTGAAGACCATCTATTAGGTTTTAGTACATTCTAAGCTTTGTTGGTTTAGGAACTGACTACTCACACTAATTAAAACACAGATCTTTGAAATAATCAGTATTAAAATGGGAAAGCAGATGAAACATTCACCTAGGTTAAAAAATTGACAGTTTGACATACTAACTTATTTCAAGTATTTCTCATATGGGTCATTTTAGAATGGTGATATTTATCATCTCTGAAAAGCCTTAGTTTTAAAATAAAAAGGGGGCAATACTATAATCTTGATCAGTTGGTACAACTTTTAACCTGGGAAACTTGGAAGATCCATAAGAAAGGTTCATCTCACTTGTGTAAAAGGGGAACACATTCCAGGACAAGAAGCCTACCAGAAAGCCAGCAGCAAGCCCCACCTCAGCAAACCAGTGGGAGATCCCTGAGCCCCAGGGTGGTAAAGCAGGCAAATGCCAATGCTAGGATCCCCATGTGCCCTAGCTTAGCCAGAGGAACTGGTACACTGCAGCTCAGAGAACTATCACATACACTGGCACAATCACAGGCAGGCATCCCCCAGCAGCTGGAGTTCCCTGTGCTTCAGCACAGCCCAGGAGAGTCAGGCATCTTCCAGTTGCCAGACCTTCCTGTGCTACAGTGCATCCCCAGGCAGGCATCCTCCAGTAGCCAGAACTCCCTATGACTCAGTGTAGCCCTGAGCAGGTAGGCATCCTCTAAAGGCCACACCTACTCATGCTCCAGTGCAACCCAGGGTGGGCAGATGTCCTCCAGTGACCAGACCCCATGCTTCATTGTAGCCCCAGAGAAATGCGGAAAAACCCCATCAGGCCTCAGCACACGCCACATACCACCACTAGGATCCCAGTTCAGAATCAGGTAAGCTTCCAGACCCCTACAGCTTCCAAATGCAAGCACCTGAGGCCCCAGCACACAAAGCCAGTCACCAGGACACTGACTACCAGCACAGGAAGCTTGAGACAGTGCCTCCTGTGCCTGAGAAGCAAAACTCAACTTTAAAAGTCAGGAAACAGGCAAACAAGATGAGAAAGAAGCAAAAATGAACACCGACCATAGACAGTTTCTATGGGGAGAGGGAATATCAAAGCACAAACTTGGAAGAGGACAACATTGTCAATATACCCAAATCTGAAACCCCAACGTGGAATATGAATTGATGTCAAGCCCAAAAAGCCTTCTTGGAAGAGCTCAAGAAGGATTTTAAAAGTCAGATAAGAGAAGTAGAAGAAAAATTGGGAAAAGAAATGAGAGGTATGCAAGAGAGAGTCAACAGTTTGGGATACGAAGGACAAAAATTGACTGAATTAAATAATTCTTTAAAAAGCAGAATTGGCCGATTGGAAAAGGAGGTACATAAACCCACTAAAGAGAAGAACTCCTTAAAAAGAAGAATTGGCCAAATGGCTGGTGGTTGTTGCCCTTTGTTCTTGAAGAGGAACAAAATTACATCACTATGCTAGAGTCAAGTTACAATGTGTCTGACCATGGCTGATCAGACCACTATGAGCTCAGAATAGTCTAACATATGTCAGTCAGAAACAGTCCATGTGAACATTTGGTGTGGATTCCCTAAATTTTAACATCTTGCATTTTTTTTTGAGTTACTTCAATTCTGTTTTACTCATAGAGCACAACACCTTCTCTGATGTGAGCACACCATGCTGAGCAGTTCTGTGCCAGTGTCTCCCATGTCACACAATCAATTCCAAAGTCCTTAAGAGAAACCTGGGGAATGTCTTTGTATCACTTTTTCTGACCATCATGTGAACACTTTCCTTGTGTGAGTTCTCCATAAAATAGTTTTTTTGGGAAGCATACATTTTGTACTTAAACAACATGTTCAAGTGGAAAAGGAGGCACAAAAAACTAACTGAAGAAAATAATTCCTTAAAAATTAGACTTGGGAAAATGGAAACTAGCAACTCTACGACACATTAAGAATCAACCAAAAAAATCAAAAGTATGAAAAAATGAAAGAAAATGTAAAATACTTCAACAGGAAAAAAAAACTGACCTGGAAAATAGATCCAGGAGAGATAATTAAAGAATTATTAGTCTACCTGAAAGCCATGATTAAAAAAAAAAAACCTAGACAGAAATTTTAAAGAAATTATCAAGGAAAACTGCCTTGAGGTCCTAGAACCAGAGAGTAAAATAGTCATTGAAAGAATTCACCAATCACCTCCTGAAAGAGATCCCAAAATGAAAATACTAAGGAATATTGTAGCCAAATTCCAAAATTATCAGGTCAAGGAGAAACTACTGCAAGCAGCCAGAATGAAACAATTTAAATACTGTGGAACCACACTCAGGATTACACACGACCTAGCAGCTTCTATATTAAAGGATCAGAGGGCTTGGAATATAATATTTCAGAAGGCAAAGGATATTGGATTACAACCAAGAATCGACTACCTAGCAAAATTGTACATAATCTTTCAGGGGAGGAGATGGCCAACCAATGAAGTAGGGGATGTCCAAACTTTCTTCATGAAAAAAACAAAACAAAACAAAACAAAAAAACAGAGCTGAACAGAAAATTTGATTTTCAAATACAAGACTCAAGAGAAGCATAAAAAGGAAAACAGAAAAGAAAAAAAAACACATCAAGTTCAATAAAGTTAAACTGTTAACATCCCTGGGAAGATGATACATGTAACTCTTGAGAACTGTATCTTTATTATGACAATTAGAAGGATTATACATAGACAGAGGGTGTGGGTATAAGTTGACGATGTGATGATAAAAAAAAAAAACAACTAATTAGTAAGTTAAAAAAAGGGATTGTACTGGGAGAAGAGGAAAAGAGGAGGCAGAAAAGGGTAAATTACATCACATGAAGAAGCACAAAGACCTATTACAGTAGAGAAAAGGAAGGGACATAAGCATTGTTTGAACCTTCCTCACATCGGATTTGGCTCAAAGAGGGAATAACATACACACTGAGGTGTAGAAATCTAACTTATCCTATAGGATATAGGAGGGAAAAGCAGAAAGAAAAGGGAGGGGTGGATTGAAGGGAGAGCAGAAGGGAGGGAAGAAGTAATAGGGGAAAGGGGAAAGAAAAGGGAGGGGGCTGATGAAAGAGAGAAGAGAGAGAAAAGCATAAACGGGGGAGAAATAGGATGGAGAGAAAGACATAGTAATAATAACTGTGAATGTGAATGGGATGAACTCTCCCATAAAGGAAAATTGGATAGCAGAGTGGATTAAAAACCATAATCCTACAATATGTTGTTTGCAATAATTAAGGGCTATTTTTCCCAACTTTATGCCAATAAATATGACAATCTAAATGAAATGAATGAATATTTACAAAAATACAAATTGCCTAGATTAACAGAAGAGGAAATAAAATGCTTGAATTGCCCCATTTCAGAAAAAGAAATTGAAGAAGCCTTCAATGAATTCTCTGAGAAAAAATCTCCAGGATGAGGTGGAATTAAAAGTGAATTCTACCAAAAAGAACAATTAATCACAATACTATGTAAAATATTTGGGAAAATAGGTGAAGAAGGAGTTCTGCCAAATTCTTTTTATGATACAAATATGGTGTTGATACCTAAACCAGGAAGAACCAAAACAGAGAAAGAAAAATGTAGGCCAATTTCCTTGACGAATATAGATACAAAAAAATTTAAATAAAATATTAGCAAAACTTATTATGAGGATAATACACTATGACCAGGTGGCATTTATAGGTGGAATGCAAGGCTGGTTAAATATTAGGAAAACTATCAGCATAATTGACCATATAAACAAAAAAAAATTAACAGAAATCATATGATTATCTCAATAGATGCAGAAAAAAGCTTTTCTGCTTTTCTGTTGTACTTTGTAAAGTGTAACACCCATTCCTATTAAAAACACTAGAGAGGATAGGAATCAATGGAGTCTTACTTGAAATGATAAGTAGCATCTATCTAAAACCATCAGCAAGCGTTATGTGTAATGGGGATTAGCTAGAAGCATTTCCAAAAAGATCAAGGGTGAAACAAGGATATCCATTATCTCCACTGTTATTCAATATTGTACTAGAAATGTAAGCTTTTACAATTAGAGAAGAAACAGAAATTAAGGGAATTAGAGGAGGCAGTGAAGAAACAAAGCTATTGCTCTTTGCAGATGATATGATGATATACTTAGAAAATCCTAGAGAATCAACTAAAAATACTACTTGAAATAATTAACACTGTACTATAGTTGAAGGATATAAAATAAACCCACACAATTTCATATATTACTAACAAAGTCCAATAGCAAGAAATAGAAAGAGAAATTCCATTTAAAGTAACTGTAGACAATATAAAATATTTGGGAGTCTACCTGCCAAGACAAACCCAGGAATTATTTAAATGCAATTACAAAGCACTTTTCACACAAATAGATTCAGATATAAATAAATGGAAAAATATCAGTTGCTTATGGGTAGACCAAGCCAATATAATAAAAATGACAATTCCACCTATATTAATTTACTTATTCAGTGCCATACCAATCAAACTACCAAAAATTATTTTATCAAGCTAGAAAAAAAATAATAACAAAATTCATTTGGAAGAATAAAAGGTCCAGAATATCAAGAGAATTAATGAAAAGAAATTCAAAGGTGGCCTAGCCATACCAGATCTAAAAGTGTATTTTAAATCAGCAATCATCAAAACTACTAGTTAAAAAAAAACAAAAAACAAAAAACAAAAACCTACATGGTACTTGAGAGGAAAAAATTTAGAAATCTTATAAAATCTTATAAAAGTGAATGTTGAAAACTAAAAATTAATTAATTATTTAAAATTTAAAAATATGTAAGAAAGTTAGGAGAGAGAGAGAAAAGAAAGGAAAAGGACATATCTAAAATCCAAATTCAATACTTTTTCCAACATACGATATTGTTTCAATAGAGACATCAGCGAGACTTCCATTTTTGACCCAGTAAATATTCAGTTACATTGGTCTATTACTAAGCTCTATCTCAGATACTTACTAGCTGTGTGAACCTAGGCAAGTCACAGCCTCAGTTCTCATATCTGTAATATGGGAATCACATTAGCACCTACTGTATAGTTGTTATGAGGATTAAATGATATCAGGTATGACAAGTGCTTTGAAAACCTTAAAATACTTCATAAATGTTAGGAATCATTTTACTACTACTACTATTAATACTACTATATTATTGCTGCTGCTGCTCTTGCTGCTACTACTACTTCTCCTTCTCATCCTCCTCTTCCTCCTCCTCCTACCACTACTACTACCTAAGAAAATTAATATGATATGGGAAAACAGGAATCCTGATAGATATATACAAGCTTTGGTTTGAAGGGAAATATCTTCTGTGGCAACAATTATTTTATTCTCTATGTTTTGGAAGGGGATGGGACATTACCTCCCTTGAGTAGAAATGGAAGAATTAGGCTTGACACATTCTTCTTATGACACAACTAAGAATGGGAGCATATTTTTCTCTCCTACTGACAACTAATAAAAAAACAAAAAGCTGTTCACCAAAATCAGTTCATGTATTTGGGCTGCCATTCCAGAAGGAAATAACTTCAGTTGGTCTTCCTTTTTCCATTATCAGCATGACTGATTCTGAGAGATAGAATTACTCCCTGCCACCCCTTCTTTGTCAGTCTCCGTGTGGCCATACTGTTCATACCTAGTGGAAAAAATAACACCAAATACATGTTGTATTGATCATGGGAAACACAAGTCTTTTGCCTAGCTTTTAATTTGTATCAAGGTGGAAACATTATTGAAATAATATTAACTGATGGATTTTGAAAGACTTAGATCCATACCACATTGTTATAAAAAAATGAGATCATCACCTGTGCTTTATTTCTGAAGAATGTCAACAATTAAAGCTATTGTGCTGATTTTTTTTTATTTACAGCGTATCTTCCATCTCTAAGGAATTACACTTCCAATGAGAAAAAGTGGAACATAATTCCAAATCATACTCATTTAGTTGATGAATATTAAATAGATTATATAGCGCACAGGGTCCTGCACAAGACAGTATGTGTTATTAAATACAACCTCTAGGGAAATTTTATCTTTTGTTCAGGAAATCTACTTATGGTGGCAGCAGGGCTGACAATGTTGGGTTGAAATTTTTGGGAGTATGCTTTAGCAATCACCAATTAATGCAGAATTATTCTGTACTAGTATTGTACAATTGGACCAAGAAATGAATGTAAGTCAATATAAGCCAGTCAAGAGAATAATTATTCCCAGAAAGCATGGTAGAGTTTATTTTGTATAGTAGGCAGCAAGGTGGCATAGTGGATCTGGAGTTAGGACAATTTGAGGTCAGATCCTGCCTCAGACACTTACTAGGTGAGTGACCTTAAACAATTTGCTTGACTGCTATAGACCTCATTTTTCTCATCTATAAAATGATGACTGGCAGCTAGGTAACTCAGTTGATAAAGTGCCTGCCCTGAAGTCAGGAAGATTGCTCTTACTGAATTCAAATCTGGCCTCAGACAATTACTAGCTGGGTGACCTTAGGCAAATCACTTAACCCTCTTTGCCTCAGTTTCCTCATCTATAAAATGAGCTGGAGAAGGAAATGGCAAACCACTCCAGTATCTTTGCCAAGAAAACCCCAAATGGGGTCATAAAGAGTCAGATATGAGTAAAATGACTGAACAACAACAATAAAATGGTGATAATGATAGTACCTACCTTTCAAGGTGATTGTGAGGATAAAATGAGATATTTGTAAAACACTTCGCAAACCTTAATGCACTATATAAATGCTAGATATTATTATTTAATGCTTGAAGGAATACTAAACTTTGTGTTTATTGGCAGGGATTTAGGCTTAAATCTTACTTCCTTGCTTTTTTTTTTTTATTAGAAAGGGCACCTGCTTGGATGTTGGTTTCCTCATCTGTAGTACAATGTGGTTGGTTTAGATAACCTCTAAAGTACTTTCCATTCCTAAAATTATTATTTCTGTGCTTGTTAGATTAAGAAATCAAAAAAACGGGATCACAAATTTAGAGCTGAAGAGAACCTGGAGGTCATTACTTCCAACCCCATCATTTTGCAAATGAGGAAACCAAGATGTAGACCCTCACCCTACCCTAATTCTGAGGTTGAGTGACTCACTCAGTATCACAACACTGGTATCTGGGGCAGGATTCTAACTTGCGTATTACCCGCTCCAAGTCCATTATTTTAAAAAAAATACTTTATTCCACTTGATCCTTAGAACAATGCTGTGAAGTAGGTGCTATCATTATTCCCATTTTATAGATAATTAAACAGAAACCCTGAAAGATAAAATCAGTTGTCCAGTTTGATGACATGTGGTATGGTGGAAGGTATAATAAATATGGGGTCAGTAGATTTGGATCAAACAGTGGTTCTTCTAGTTGATAGCAAGTTATCTTTCAACCAACCTTTCTTACAGTTTTTGACCTTGACTACATCGACTAACTTCTTTGCATGAAATTAAAATCTAAGTAAGGTATTTTCTATACCTAAATACTGTGATTTGGTTGAGATAATACTAGTAAATATTCCATTGTCAATATAGTAGCAAGGAAAAAAAACAAATTAGGCCAAATTCTTCATGAAAACTTTCCCCTTGCAAACTATTGACCACCATATACTTCACACGGTGTATGGTATATTATCAGGTAATGTATATTATAATTACCTGCATGTATGTTTTATTTCCTAATCAGTTATAATCTCTATGAGGGCAAGGACCATACTTTAGCTAAATTTTCTATCTCCCCCAGCATTTAGCTCAAGGCTATGCTCATAATAGACTCTAAATAAATATTTATTAAATAAAATGAGTGAGTCAGATTTCCTGACTATGTCAAAAGTTATATATGTTATGCTATAATGCAGTTGTATAAACATTATACCCCTTGCTGAATTTTTTTGACCTTGGTCAAGAGGCCTAACTTCTTTCAGACTTATTTTGTTCATATGTAAATCACTATAAAATGATTTCTCAAAAAGTGATCTGACTCAGTATCCATGGTCAACACTGTATTATACACATATACGTACATATATACATATATACATACATATACACATAAACATATACATGGGGGCCTAGGGCAATGATCCAACTGCAGCTCCTCATACTCTCTGGGCTAGCTAACTTTCTGCAAGTTTTCACACTGGGAATTTTAGATTTTTTGTGAAGGACCCATACCACACAGCTACACTTTAATTTTCTCAAGGTATTAAGGCCCTGATTATGAGCGTGTGTATATAGATACAATTCCCCTACTCACCTATTTAGCACTTGAGCCCTCCCCGATATGTTTCCACTCACCCAAACTAGCTACTCACTATAATAGTACATTTAGATCTGAAGCAGTGAGACAACAAAATAATAATAAGATCACAGTTACTTACAGTAAAAGAAATACAGTTTAAAATAAACACATAATTATTCATATATAAACCTGGGTCATTTTCTTAATGGGGCAGCTGATGAAGTCATTAAGCATAAGAATATAAAGAGGAAAAAAATGAAGAGGTCCAAGTTGGATCCTTGTGATAATTCAAAGTTAGTGTGAGTGACATGAATGAAGATCCTTAAAATGAGAATGATTAGGCATAGTCAGACAGATTCCCCCAGGAGAGGGAAATGCCATGAAAACTCAGAAATGCAGACGCATCCAACAGGATAGTCAACAGTATCAAACATTGTGAAGAGGTCAAAAGACATGAAAATTGGGAAGTTGTCATTAGATCTAGTAATTAAGCATTCACTGGCAACTTTGAAGAGAACAGTTTCATGAGAGTAATGGAGTCAGAAGAGATTGTAGGGTATTTATTTTGAGGTCAAATTCTGGAGAGTGGTTCAAGTCTGGAAGAATTCACTTAGACTATGTTCTCTATAGTTAATCAGAGCTTTTATATATGTGAAAAAGCAACATGGGCCTTTTTAGCGAGAAGCTAATGAAAGGCATTTATTGGGGTGTTGTACCCAAGTGGTCTGCTTCCCATCAGGCAGAGCCCCAGTAGGCTCTACTCCATGTGGGAGGCCAACCATAGTGGGCAGGCCCTACTCCCCTAAGGGAACAGAGCAGCCCCTGTTTCCTGTAGGAGGCAAAAGGCAGTTAGCCAGGTTAAAGGTAGGGTTTAAATACAATTTTATGGAATGGGGGAAAAGGGGACAAGAGAATGAAATGAACAATCATGGCTCCAAAATGCTTGGGATATCAGGTAGTCTGGAGGTACCTTTATCATACAGATAAGCAAAGGGAACAGGTGAGGGGAGGGGAAGAGCTGTTCTGGAATTGGGGGTGCTTTGTGGAAGCACATAGGCAAATCCACATTGAGGGGGGTGGGCTTCAATGCATAGTCTTCTTTGATCACTTTTATGGCTGGTCACATCCTGCATCCTGTTTGCTCCATCTGCCTAGAGCACTCCTTTCGACCTCATCATTTAGAAGAGTGAAAGGAAAAGAAAAGGCACGAAGTATAGATAGTTCCCCCAAAAAACCTCCCTTACCCCCAACTGCTCCTTGGCCACACCCACCCACCAAGGAGTTTGGTTGAGAAAGAGAGAAAAGAAATAGAAGTATAGCTGGTAGGGATGGTGGGATCTAGGAATAGAGAGAAGTTGATTAGAGGAGGGATAGAGCAAAGACAGTCTGCTAGAGAAGATGTGAGTAGTTGGGATAAAGAGTATACCTAGACCCAGATTAGTGTGAGTGATGAATCCCATGTATTTGAATTCACACTTTCAAAGTTATAATTATATTCATGTTGAATAATATTTGGTTCCAGCCCAATGAAAATAAATAGCACAACTTCTAACAATGCAACCACTTCAAGGGATCCACCCTAATCATTACTTTGATGTACATATGGGTTGACCTTTGTAAGGAGAAATGCTAACTTTCAATCAGAAATTGCAGTGAGGAAAAAAATGGTAGGGGATGATGATAAGATATTATAAAGTAAGAAAGTGGGGAGACAATGGAGCTTACCCTAATAGTCTTAGTTAAATAGGAGTTGAGGACTTTAGCTTAGGTGGTGGGGAGAGGTGCTCTGAGAAATGAGGAGAAAAGACTGGGAATAACTATTGTGGAAAATAGAATAGAAAATTAATTAGGGAGGAGTGAAGGGAAAAGGGAAGGATAGAGTTTAGAACTCAAAATTTTAAAAAGTTAAAAATTGTCTTTATGTATAATTGGGAAAAAAAATGAAATATTATTAAAAATAAATTAGGCAGGTGAACAGAATTTTGCTGCGGGAACAATTGAGAATAGATAACATGAATTTTTAATAGACCTAGTAAGCAGGGTGTTGTCCAATTCTGTTCATATATCTCAAGGAAGTCAAGGGCAGAGGAAAAGAACCCATGTTTACAAGAATATTTATGTCATATCTTTTGTTGCTGATGTTGTGGCAAAAAACTGGAAACAAAATAGGAGGCTCTCATTTAGGGAATGGTTGTGCAACTAACAGATAATACAGTTCCTAATTAGCTCCCAATGAAGGGGTCAGGCAGCATCTTTTTGAAGCTGATCTCCAAGAAACTTTGTCCTTAGATTTGGCAATTAGTTTCATGAGAATAATGAAGGCAGAAACTATGAAGCTTCACCAACAGGTTAAATAAAGGTCCTGCCCTTAGACAGGCACCCCTCTCCTCAAGTTCTTGTCCTAGATGATTGTAATGTGACTGACTCAGGCTAGATCCCCCATTAGTTTAGTTTCAGGGAGGGTTGGAAGGAAATCAGATACTCATGGGTCATTTAATAGTTAACAAAAAGGAAGTTTACTTAGCCCCATCATAGAAAGGGTACTCAACAGTCATACTATAGTTCAGTTCAGTGGTTTCAAGATAAATTAGAAGGGGGGGGGGGAGAATAAACCCCTACCTAATCCTTAGGGGCTGCAAATTAACCTTTTTTATGTTGTATTGTATTTTTATTTCTTTTGTAAACATTTTCCAATTTTGAGCTAAACTCAACAGTTTTGAAGGCTTGTGGCACTTAAAGTTTGACACCTCTGCCTTAGGCAACTGGGAATCTAGTCCATAAGGCTAGATTCCCCCAGAAAGTTATGGCAAGCTAGGCTGGAGCCTAAGCTGGGGCCACCAAGTCCCAGGGACTGCAATCAATCAATCAATTAAACAAACATACAAAAACATACTAAAACAAACAATATAGCAAACAAACGAACCTCAGGGGGAGGGTAAGTCTGGTAGTTGGTGATACAACCCAAACCTGTAGGAATTGAATTCCACTTCCTCTAGGAGCCCGTTCAACTCAAACTATGCCCTGATACAGTGATGCTATAGGTGTCCTTGCTTACCTAGGAGGTCTTCAGGGCAAGTTGGTCAAGACTTTCCTCTTCTTCAATCCATTTCTCTCATTCTCATTCAGCCGTTCAGGTCTACCATTCAACCCTAGGGGAAATTTTGCCTATGCCAAGTCTACCTCTTTGTGCACAGTCCAAAAGGGACAACTGGAGTCAGCGACATATTGGTGAATATTTAACAGCTGGATCTCTAAAAATAATTTATATGCGACACATTTTTATGTTTTTAATATAAATATGCATCATTAACATTTTTATTAATCACTTTCTTCAATCTAGACAATCAACAAAACAAATCAAGCCCTGATTCATAGTGTTTGGCAGTTTCTGAAGTATAAATACACTGAAAATTTAACAATTGGAGGCAGCTAGGTGATGCAGTGGATAGAGTACTGGCCCTGCAGTCAGGAGGACCTGAATCCAGAGACTTACTAGCTGTGTGACCCTGGGCAACTCAGTTAACCCTGATTGCCTCAAAAAAACAAACAAACAATTGTCTATCACAAACAGGTAGGAAATGCTTCCATCATACCTCTGCCTTTGAATAGCTAGATGGACATGGTCTTCCTTAGGTGACCTTCCCATTGGGTGGCTTAATAAACTCACTTGGCACTGGGCTCTAAGATAGAAGAGGCTATGAAAGACTAGACATGGCTGCCTTTCTGTGTTGCCTCTTTTCCTTATGTGTAAGCTCTAGTCTCAGGGATAACCCCCAATAAATTTAGGCTCTAACTACAGCCACCATGACTAGTCAACTTAAAGCTTCCTAGGCTTTATCACTGACCTCGAATGGCCTCAGTGACAGCTAAGCCACAGGTGCTGCTATGAGGATGAATGGCTTTGCTCCTCAGAGATTATTTCTCATTGATTGGCAGGAGCTGTACTATAGGGCATGCCCAAATTATTTCTTTATTTTGACCAAAAAGAATCTAGGGAAAACTTATTCCAGTTTTCACATCAGAGAACGTAATTTATTCCTCTAATTAGCCAAGCCAGTGATATTTAGCTTTTGCAATATAATAACAACAATAACTAACATAATGTTGTGTTTTAAAGAGAATCATCTATTTTAAAGAGCTTGAGAAGCTTCCATTTACAGACAAAAAACTGAAACATAACTGGAGTTATGGAAACATTCGGAACTTGAGCTGTGTTTTCATTGGTAGAGATAACTCTCTCTAGCAAGAAACTTACTCTACCTATATGCCATTTATGCAATTTGTTGTAACCCAAGTCACTAATTTTCCCCTGGTCACACAGGACCTGAATTCCAGTACTCCAGATTCTGAGGCTTGCTTTCCAGCCACTTCATGACTTTTGTGTAGTTTTTGTAAACTGCAGAGGAAGAAATGGGTTCAGAGAACATAAGTGACTTTCATCTGAGGCAGTCTGGTATCGCAGTAGATAGAATAGTAGACCTGGAGTCAGAAAGACCTGAGTCTGAATCTGAACTCAAAAACTTCCTACCTTACTACCCTGGGCAAGTCACTTAACCTCTATTTGCCTGGGTTTACTTACTGTGTTGTTCAGTTGTTTTAGTCATACCCGGGTCTTTGTGACTCTTCTAAGTTTTTCTTGGCAAAGATATTGGAGCAGTTTGCCATTTGTTTCTCCAGCTCATATTACAGGTGAAGAACTAAAACAAATAGGGTCAGTGACTTGCCCAGAGTCACACAGCTAGCAAGTATCTGAGGACAGATTTGAACTTAGGAAGATATCTTCCTTTAGATACAAGCATACCTATTTGTGTTTAATGGTAGCCATGATGGGGGAGGGGGAGGGGGTGGGAAGAGAAGAAAAAAAATCAAAAAGAGAAATTTACGTGATAGCTATTATATATTTAAAAAGAGAAGCAAGTTGTACATAATAGATTGCAGTTTCATGTGCAATCGTCTTTTTTAAAAAATTATACTATGCTATGGAAATGGTTGTTTTATTCCATAAATTAAAAAAAAAAAGATATCTTCCTGACTTCAGGCCCAGCACTCTATCCACTGCATCTGCCCATTACTTACTTGTAAACTGGAACTACCTATCTCCTGCGGTTGTTACAAAGATCAATTAAGATAATATTTATAAATCACTTAGCACAGTGCTCATCACATATTAGGTGCTCTTAACAAATACTTATTTTCTTCCCTTTCCTTTTCCCTCCCTGCATACAACTAATAAGTCAAAACCAGTACTCAAGCCCAGATAATCTAATGCAACTAACTGACTAATCAATAAGCATTTAGTAAATGTTTACTAGGTATCAAGGCACTATGCTTGGGAAAGAAAGATCATTTTAAAGAGTCTCAGTCCTCAAGGAGTAGAGCCGGGAGAAGCATGTATATATAGGCATATGTGAAACAAATAATAGATAATTTTGAGGAGGAAGTAACTAGAGTACTAGCCAGTGTGGTAGCTACCGTATAGTAGCTAGAGCTAGCTATAGTAGCTAGAGGACACAAGTAAAACATATTATTCTAGCTAAGCATTTAAGGAAACTAGGAATTCTAAGAAATGCATATGAGTAAGCATTCCAGGTTTGAGGAATAGCTTGGGTAAAGTCATAGAATTGGAGATGGATTGTTTTATGTGAGAAATAGTAAGAAAGACAGTTTGTTTGGGCCATGATGTTTATGAAGGGGAATAGAGTGTATGTAACAAGGCTGGAAAGGTAGGTTGGAGCCAGGTTTTGAAGGACTTCAAATGACAAACCAAGGGAGTTATATTTGCCTTAGAAATAATAGGGAGCCTCTGGAGTTTATTAAATAGGGGACTAACACAGTCTGACCTGATTTTTAGGAAAATCACTTTGACAGCTCTGTGCAAGATGGATTAAAGTAGGAAGAATTATGAGGCAAAGAAGACAACTACATCATGCTGCTTTTTTTTTCTACTACGTATTTTTGGAGATTTGTTTACCTGTAAGCCATATAATAGTCACTAATCCTGTATAAAAGTAAAGTTGATATTACTCTTAAACCATACCCAGAATTATTATTGGTATCAGTATTCAAGTGAGAATTTAGGGGGCCTGTACTTTCATTTACTTCTATGGAAGCTGGGTTACTGAGCAACAATAGCATAAACAAGATGGGTAGGGATAATGTTGTGTTTTAAAGAGAATCATCTATTTTAAAGAGCTTGAGAAGCTTCCATTTACAGACAAAAAACTGAAACATAACTGGAGGTAATTACTATGCATGTAGTAATTTAGTGCTTTGATTTTTTTAAATTAGAAATAATTTTCAATCAGTTCATTATAGTAGTTATTTTATTAAGCAGGATTCCATTATCCTTGGCTTGATCCTTAATGTTTTTAATTTGAAAATAATAAAAATATTACAATATAATCTCTCTTCACTAGTTTGGTCTTTCCTTCTCCCACCAATTAGTGAGGCTTTTTTAGTGTCTCTTAAAATCTAATCCAGAGGTGGGGAACCTGCAGCCTTGAACCCACATGTGGCCTTCCAGGTCCTTGGGTGTGGCCTTTTGACTGAGTCCAAGTTTTACAGAACAAATCCTTTTATTAAGGGGATTTGTTCTGTGAAATTTGGATTCAGTCAAAGGGCTGCACTTGGGGATCTAGAGGGCTATATGTGGCCTTGAGGCCGCAGGTTCCCCACTCCTGGCAATCAATTAGATTTAAGTCACATGATCTAGGGGAACTCAGATCAAGGTGTAACAGGTATTACTATGCTGTAAAAGTAGTGCAGTAGCTCTTGAAATGTATGACTAAATGGTTCCATTTCTGTATCTCTATGTCTATCAGATTATTTTAAAGTTTAGTCTCCATGAAGGAAAATATGATCATTGATTTAGAGCTGGAAAGATAATTCAAGACACCTTGCCTTCTCCTCTACAATGGGACCTTTGCTTTGTAAAACATAGTTGAGACATCAGTCAAGACTTACTTGCACAACTACAAAAAACTAGTGAGGAAAATGCTACCTACATCCAGAGAAAGAACTATGGAGTCTGAATACAGATCGAAGCATACTATTTTCACTTTTTTTTTCTCAAGGTTTTTCCCTTTTGTTCTGATTCTTCTTTCACAACATGACTAATGTGGAAATATGTTTAACACGATTGTACATGTATAACCTATATGAGATTGCTTGTTGCCTTTGGGAGGGGGGAGAAAAATTTGGAATCCAAAATTTTAGAAAAATGAATGTTAAAAATTATCTTTAGATGTAACTGGAAAAATAAAATACTATTAAGTGGAAAAAGAAAAAAAACAAAATTAGAGGAAATTCTAGATTTCAGTTAAAAAAAGTTCTTCTTGTCCCCAAAGGGCTTAAACAGAAAGAATGGTCAGAAGTTACAGGAGGACAGATTTAATGTTTATAATTACAAGTTATAAACTTCACTTTTAAAATTAGATATGTCTCAAAATGGAATGAGCTGCCTTGAGAGAATATTAGTTTCTTGTTCCTGGCAGTATTGTTGTAGTGAAAATTTATGCTTCAGAGAAAGGATGGACAAGATGACCTCCACATTTCCTTCCAACTTCTATATTTAATGATGGGACAATTTTACTTTGGGATCACTAATTCTTTTTGGTTTGGTGGGTCATGGATTATTCAAACATGAGACCATAGCATTGATACTGATTTTCTCTGCCTTTTGTTGCTTGCCTAGAATTGTCCCATGAAAATGTCACCTTTGAAATTTAACTTCAACTGAGCAAGAAAAATATTTTCTAAAAGATCAAAGGCTATTTGATCTTGAACACTAAACAAAAAGATAATGATTTTACTTACCTGTAAATGTAACAGAAAATGCTTAAGAAAGTATATTTGATAAAGCATATAAAATATTTTTCTTCATTTGAAAATATCTTATACATTTCACATTCCATCTGAAGACACAATAGATTCCATCATGCTGTACCACTGGGCTTAATTATATAGTCCTATTTTACGTCATACTCCTATTGAAGTCAGTGTATATTTTGCCTAAGATCAATATAATCAAGGACAGTGTGCTTTTCCCATAGACTATAAGGTACTATAAATTTGGTTTTTCAATTACAAATTGATTAGATAGGTTCTTTAATGTTGTGAAGTACCCAGAAATATATTGAGCCAGTGGGATTTGTCTGGGATAGGCTAAACAGTTTAGCACATCTGATTGTTGTTTTTTGAAATGAAGATATCAATGGATTGTTTCACTTTCAGCCTGAATATCACCACCAGCACCCATTGAAATCATTGCTTTTGATGTTTTTTTTTCTTTCCTTTGCAGTGTTTTATGTTTTCCATTTGAGATGAAACAAAAACTTTCATTTTGTTTTTATTTTCTCCTCCCCCTTAAAAACCATCACACAGAAATTCAGAAAACTCAGTATTAAACTTTGCTGTTTTCTTGATGGTGCTTTGAGAAGATGTTGTCAAATTTGAAATCTAAAGTAACATTTTGATTAACTAAAAAAAATAAGATTCACTGAGAGTTTGAAGAAAAACCTCACAAAAAATTAACAGGGTTTATCTTCCTAAGTTGCCATCAAATTACCCTTTTACTTCCTACTCTTTCCCTTCCAAAGAAAAATCATTCTCTCATGGGAGGTCCAGTCTTTTGTACCTTCCTCTATAACTATACAGGGATGACATTTCCCATGAGACTATACTTCTCTGGACTTTGTCATTATTCCTAAGAAAACTTTATTCTGGGACATCACTTCAACCCTGGAAATCACACCTAGGAAGTTCCCTCTGCCCCTGGGGCCCCTCTCTCTGATTGAATGGCTTCCTCTTTTTTCCCCCTTTTCAGTTTCCTTTTATGTGAGTCTTATTTACTAGAATGTAAGCTCCCTGAAGGAAGACACTTTACTTTTTTTTTTACTGTGTTTATATTCTGAGTATTTGTCATGGTGTCTTGCACATAGTAAAAGCTTCATAAATACTCCCTGACTATTGACTAAGAAGAGCTCATGGGAATTTAGTAATCATTCACAGTCTACATTTGTTTTATGACAATTTTTTCTTAGTCAATAAATGTCAAAATTGGTAGAAATTAGTAAAAGTATATCAATGGAAATTTGAATTTGTAACTGTGTGGCTATGGGCCTGTTGATCCCCTGTGACAACCCCTTCTTTTGCAATAACGCCACTACTTTCCTCTTCAGTTTTTAACTGGAAAACCCTGGATTCCCTTGATTCTCATTTGAGTTCTTTATCACCCAGCTTTGTCTGAAGAAGGGGAATGTAATCTTTTTTCATTATGTCTAGTATTCCTTGATGAAATGATTTCACAATTTTAAAGGGTTTTTAAAGAGGGTTTAAAAATATTATATTTGTCTCATAATACTCCCCTATTCACACACCCCTGAGGCATCTAGGTGGCTCAGTGGGTAGAACACTGGGCTTGGAATCAGGAAAACTCCTACTAAGTTTTAGTAGGGCTTTTTAGCAGGTAGTAATCTCATTAAATAATTTGGCCTAATCATTTGGAGTAGAACTAAAAATTGAATGCGATTACTACCTGCTAAATATTAATAAATAAATTAATAAATAAATTACTACCTACAATATATACATATATGTATATGTATATATATATCCATATATATATGGAGATAAGAGGAGATTTATGCTTCTTAATTCTGACAATCGGTGTAGTTTAGCTAAATTCTATAGTCCCCAACAAAGAATATGAGGTGTAACCTTCTGGGCTGAATTAGTGGGGTGGATCATGGGAAGATCATTGATTTAGATATGGAAAGCACCCTAGAGGTCACCTAGTTCAACTCCTACATTTAAGAGATGAGAAAATAAACCCATATAGTTAAATGACTTGTCCAAGGTAGCGCAGGTGATATAACACAGGTGATAGGTGATAGAGTTAGGATTTGAACAGAGATCCTGTGTCTAAAACCAGAACTCTTTCTTTCATATTTAACTATAATATGTACATGTGTTATGTGAAAACTTGTTATGACAGTCTGTTAATACTGGCTTCCTAGCTGCTTGTTGGAATACTTTTAATATTAGTATTTTTGAAAAAGTCATAGATTCATAACGTAGGAAAGGATTTAAGAGGTCACTTAGACAGCCCCCTGTTGTTAAGCATGATTGAAAATACCATGAATATTGAAGACAAATTAGTTGGTTGTCCTTCCAGTTTTTAAAGGTTTTTGTTGTTATAGATAAAAGTAATTCATATTTAAGTAAGGTAACAGTCATCTGGAGTCACTGTAAGAAAATATTGTACTTTGTTCCAAAAGAAGAATTTTGATTTCCTGCAGTGTCTCAGGCCCTTTGTCAAGAGTGTCATTGAAGTGTTCATGCTTTTCTTTCTAGAACATTACCATAAAGTTCAAACATTCTAATTTACCCCTTGGTTGTAAAGAAAGGATGGAAATACATTGTCTGAAGAAAAATTAATAGTAAAAGCAGATGCCATCCAAAAAGAATGATCAAAGTCTCAAAGCATACCAAGATTTTAAGGGGAAAGCAAATTATTTCTTAGTCTTTAAAGTAGGCAAGAACAAAAGTAAGGGCGCTCAGCAATGATTATTTCACCTTCTTTGAAGTATATCAGAAATATTCAACAGGAAAAAGATGAATATTATTGCCAAGAAAAAAAGAAAGTCATATTAAGGTTTTTAAGTGATTTTTTTTTCTTCAGTAGATGATTATAAAGTTCTGAAAACAGCAATGGTATATTTCCCCCCAGAAGACTTCTATTGTGAATGTTTAATTACAGAATAAAAATTGTGAAGATGAGCTAAGATTTATTTATCCTTGGTTTTGAGAAGTTATTTATTTAATCAGAAATGCAAACTAATTAAGAACTGCTAGCCCTATTTAACCAATGTATGAATTGTTCCCTTATCATTACCAGATCACATCCAAGACTATGTCTGAAACCATTCCAAGAATGCTTACTTTTCTCTAGTTATATTAAAATAATGTAGTTAGCTATAGTTTATGAATTTAAGTTCTATGCAATCATGGATGGCATTTCAAGCATTTACTTTTTTTATAATGTTCTGTAATATTTTGTACATTTTTATGATTTCCCCCAACCTCCCTGAAAAAAAAAAAACTTCTCTTCTGTAACACATATAGTCAAGTAAAATAAATCCATAAGTTGGACATGTCTGAAAATGTAAGCCTCATTCCACATCTCTAATCTACTACCTTTCTAAGGAGATGCAGGAGTCATGTGTCACTATCAGTCTTCTGAAGTCATGATTTCTCACTGTATTGATTAGATTTCTCAGATCTTTGAATGTTATTTTCCTTCATATTATGAATGTCTCATAATTTGTTCCCCTCTTTCTGCTCATTTCATTTTGCAATTCATGACTCTCTAAATTTCTCTCAATTCTTCATATTAATAATTAATTAAAGAATAATAATACATCATCATAGTCACATAATACAATTTGTTTAGCTATTTCACAACTGTTTGGAATGTGCTTTTGCTCCAATTTTTTGCTACACAAAATGCTGAAAAATAATAAAATGTAAACAAACATATATGTGTATATGTATATGTATATATGCATGTATATCCTCCCAAAATTCTTATCTCAATGTTAATACTTCAATAAAAATTTTGGGAGTCATCTGTGAGGTATACTGAGTTTTGGGACACCATGTGTATGTTTCACATCTATGCATACATACATACACACTTTTTTGTTTGTCAGGTAAAACAGAAAATTTATTTTAATTTATATTTCTTTTATTTAATGATTTGGACCATTTGTTCATTCATATTGTTGCTTATAATTTGCATTTTTTTCTTTTGAATACTGCTACTTATGTCCTTTGACCACTTGTCTTATTGAGGCATTTCCTTTTATATTTTCCAATATGTCTTGGATATTCAATCTTTATTCTAGGTATTTGTTGCAAAATCTTTTCCTCAGTTAAGTGTTATTGTTGTTCAACAATTCAATCATGTCAGACTCATCATGATTCTTTATGGGGTTTTCTTGGCAAAGATGCTGGAGTGGTTTGCCCTTCCCTTCTTCAGTGGATTAAGGCAAACAGAGGTTAAGTGATTTGCCTAAGATGACATAGCTAGTGAGTGTTTGAGACCAGATTTGAACTCAGGTCTTCCTGATTCCTGGCTCAGGGCCCTATCCGCTGAGACACCATAATTTTAGCTGCCTTGATTTATTTGTAGAAAAGTTTTGCAAGTACATGTAATCATATTTACCCTTTTATTTTTATTGACTCTAGGATTCCTAAACCATATCTTCTGTAAGTAGAAATAATTTTGTTTCCTCTGCCCATACATATTTTTTCAATTTTTTGTTTTATTTCTGTGGCTAAAATTTCTAAAACTGTAAGATGTTATAGCATCAATAATGGATAATCTTGCTTTACCACTATTTTTGGAAATACTATAATTGTTTCCATATTGTAATTAATGAGAATGCTTAGTTTCAGATACATCATGGGTCATAGATTTAGAATTGAAATGGACCTTAGAGATTATCTCCTCCAACTCCTTTATTTTTCAAATAAGGAAATTGAGGACAAGAGAAGTTAATTTACTTACCCAGGAACACATAAGTATGAAATGTCAGAGTCAATATTTCATCCTAGTTGACTGACTACAAATGTATCTTTCCTTCAACAATATCATCCTGCCTCTCAAACCAGGATTTTAACTTGGATCCAACAACTGATTCATGACAAAGTGAGGAATTCTTTCCATTTCATTAGTTTGTCATATTTATTGTTTTTCATATTAAAGAAAGATCCATTTATTCCTTTGATTTTAATAACTTTAATATACATGAATGCTATACTTTGTCAAAGGCATTATTGGATCTATGGGTGGAATTAAGCAATCTAGTTATTTTTATTGATATGTTTATTGTACTCCTAGATTTTCAAATGTTGCATCATATTTGCATTCTTGGCTTAATCTAAGTGGGTTATAGTGGATAAGTTTTTAATATATTGCTGTAGTCTCTAAGTTAGTATTTTATTCAATATTTTTGCATCAACATTCATTTGTGATAGTGGTACATAGTTTTCTTTTTCTCTTTTTAAAAATCTCTTTCTTATTTCTGTATCAAGAACATCCTTATCTTATAGAAGAGATTTCAAAAAGGTGCTTTTCTATCTTGTTTTTGCAAGAAACTTAAGTAATATAGGAGTTAATTGATTTTTTCTTTGAAAGTTTAATCAAATTTACTCATAAGTCCACCTGGGCATAGTAGGCTTATAGCTCTCCCTTCTCACCTCCCTTGAATGATCATATATATTATTCGTTTCTTTTTTTTAACTTGGATTGTTTAAATTCTCTATTTCTGATTCTGTTCATCCAAAACATATTTTATTTGAAAATATTAATTCATTCAAGTTTTTTGTTGGCAAAATATTTAAAAAATTAAATTTAACATCTTTAATTTCTTATTCATATGTTGTAAATTATTTTTTTAAATTTTGAAAAATTGTTTTTTCTCTCTCACTTAGATTAAATTAGCCAATGCTTTGGTCATTTTATTATCCTTTCCAAAATCTAGCTCTCGGCTATCAACTGAAACAATTTTTAGAATAAAGTTTTAAAACCTACCACTACTCATTCGTCTTTGGTTTTTGGAATTTATGTTCTTATGCTTTTTACTTTATTGATTCCATATTGTCTTAGTTCCATGCTGAATTAATTGATCATTTCTTTCTGGTCTTTGTTAATGAATGTGTTTAGTCCATCAATCAATGGTTATTGTCCTTCATCCTCGAAGAGGACCAAAATGACATCCTTATGCTAGAATCAAGTTTCAGTGTGTACAACTGTGACTGATCAGACCAATATGAGCTCAGAATCCTCTAACACAGTTTGTTCACAAATAGTCTGTGTGAACATTTGGGGTGGATTCTCTAAATTTGCTGATTCTGTGTTTCCTTTGAGCTGTCCTCTTTTGGCACATTGATGATAAGGGTCTCCAGGTCTTCATAAAATTTTTCTTTAACCCTATCAGGGTTCATCGTGGTTGGAGCATAGCAGTGATGATGATGGTGGTGTGACGTTTTCCTGCAAGTGGCAATCGCATTGTCATGGGCCTGTCGTTCAATCATTTTGGTAGGCATACAAGCTTGTTGACTAGATTAGTTTTGATTGCAAATCCTACCCCAGCAGCTCCAACTTCAGTAAGCTGGACTTAATTTGCCAGCCTTGTTTCACTCAGGGTTGTTATTTGGATGCAACAACCTGCTGAGTTCTTTTGTAATAAGAGCTATTTGTCTTTCAGGTCTACTGGATTTTGTGTTGTTTTTAAGTGTGCGCATATTCCATGTGCCAATGTTGAGTGGAATTTTCTTTGTAGACACTTTTGTACATTTTTTTTTTGCGTGTTTTGATCACACAGAGGGATTCTCCACCTACCGAGGTAATCAGGCTGGGGTTGGGTAAGCAGACAATTTTTAGGGCACGTTTTCTAGATCCTTACTCATAGCAGGAGGTGAGCAGTGCAATCTTTAAAAGGCTGCTCAGACACCCAGGGGGTTGACGAATCCCACTGCTGCTTCCAATGAGAAAACTATCCTATGGCCTGGTCTGCCTGTGTGCAGGATTGTGACTACAGCTCCCAGTGTATCCACACCTGCTGATTCATCACTTGCCTGTCACCACAGGACTTTGAGATAGGTAAAATGGTAAAATGTTATGGGTGATGTCTTTTGATTCATGCATAAATTGGATTTAAGTGAGGTAAAGTTGTGTGAAGTCCTCGGCCTCACTCTTTCCTCTGGTGTCATCACAGTCCAATGGCAGGACAGAATCCAGATGATTGGTGATGACTCAAGATGCATTGATGTCTAATCAAGCTCTAAGCACTCCACAGCACCTACTTCAGCTGCCTTCATGGCCATTGGAATGAATTGTTCTCATCTTTCCATTCCATCAGGGAAAGTTTTTGTGTGCTTGGGGTAAACACCCCCATAGCTCACCAATGGGGTTACTCTCAACCCGGTTTAGCTGGTCTGCTGAAACAGTTTACTGGAGTGTGACCACTGCGCATGCTACAGCTTCTTGGAGCCATAGGTGAAAGTTAGGTGAAACAGGTGGACACCAAAGGTGGAAAGCAGTCCTGAAGAAGGCTCAGCAGCTGTCACCTCAGAGGTACTAGTCTTCCTTGAACGCACCCTACATCCTCCATCAATCAATAAACATTTATTAAGTACCTACTCTGGGTAAAGCTAGCATTTATTATTTGCCTACTATGTAACATACACTCTAAGTACTAGAGATACCAAGAAAAGTCAAAAAACAAAACAAAACAGTCCCTGCTCTCAAGAAGCCCACTGTCCATTGGGGGAGACATCAAAACAAGCTATGTACAGGATTAATTGAACATAATCAATAGAGAAAAGGCTCCAGAATTAAGGATGATTGGGAAAGGCTTCCTACAGATGGTGGTATTTTAGCTGGAACTTGAAAGAAGCCAGGGAAGCCAGGAGACAGAGATGTAAGAGTGTTCTGAGCATGGGGCATGACTAGTCAAAATTATGGAATATATTGTGCAAGGAAGAGTGTGGAGGAGTGTCACTGGATTACAGAATGCATTAAATATTACAACTATTTAAATTAAATTAAAGATTTTAACATTCTTCTAAAATCTGCTTTGGCTGTATACTGAAACGGCAGCTGGTGGTACAATACATAAGAGTTCTGGGCCTGGAGTCAGGAAGAGAAGACCTGAGTACGAATTTCACTTACTACTTAGCTGTGTGTCCCTGGGCAAGTCACTTAACTTTTGTTTGCCTTAGTTTACTATACTGTAAAATGGAGATAATAACAGCACCACCTCTTAGGGTTGTTGTTAGGATCAAATTAAATAATATTTGTAAAAATATAAAAATCTCTTAGCGCAATGTATGGAGTAGGCACTATATGAATGCTTATTCCTTTCCCTTTCTATTTGAAGTTTTCTCTTAAATAATATATTACTTCTTCCTTTATTTGGTCAATGAATTCTTTGGAATTATATTAGCCTTCATAATTTCTTCAAATCACATAGTTAAAAAATTCGGAAGCTGGAGAGGTCCTCAGAATGTATCTAGTTCAGGGGTTCTTAAGCTGGGGATGGATTTCAGGGAGTCATTTAGAAGAGAAAAAATGCATCTTTATTTTCATTAACGTTTGGTTTCCTTTGCAATCCTGCATGTTTTATTTTATGCATTTAAAAACATTATTCTAAGTAGGGATCCATAGGCTTTATAGACTGCCAAAGAGATCTATGACACAAAAAAAGTTAAAGACCCTTTATCACATACAGCTCGTATATAAGAGAAATGCCAACTATAACATATTCAACAAGTTGCCATCCTTTCTCTACTTGAAGAGCCCCAAGAAGGAGGAATTCACCACCTTTTGACCCAGGATTCTCTACCTGTTCTATTCCCTATTCTCTGGATAAGTCCTGGATCACTTGATGGATTTGGGGGTTGTGGTCTTCTATAGGGGGACCCTGTGAAAGGGACTTCAAAAGTTGCACCTTCCATTATGAGATGGAGTTAGACAGAGGGGGACAGAGAATCACTGGGTATGGGCTCAGATCCAGAGCTTTAGCATAACCCTGTTGCTATGTTTTTGTTTCGTTTTGTTTTGTTTTTTGCAGTTGGGGTGGGGTAGAGAAGAGATAAGGAAGGAAGTATCACTGGTGATTTTCTAAAAATTTGTTGATCCTTTGTTTCTTTTGTTGTGTTTTTTTTAATTGTTCCTGAAACAGTTCTCATAGGAATTGTTTGTAGTTCATACTTTTCAGATCATCATCTTTACTATATGTCCCTATTGTTCCAAGATAAGTGATGCATAATAAAACTCAAAGATTATGATAATCAGGATATGTGGTATGTATTGTGACAATAATCATTTAGATTTGTGACTTGAAATGAAATTTGAGAACAAATCATATTTAGGTGCAATATTTTAGAAGTCTACAGTTAGGGACAGCTAAGTGGCAGAATGGATAAAGAGCCAGGTCTGCAATCAGGAGGACATGAGTTCAAATTCAGCCTCAGACACTTAATAGCTGTGTGACCCTGGGCAAGTTGCTTAAACCTATTTGCCTAAGTTTCCTCATCTGTAAAAAAAAAAAAAAAAGAAAAAAAGTTAAAGAAGGAAATGGCAAACTACTTCAGTATCTTTGTTAAAAAAAAAACAAACCCAAAATGAGGTCATGAAGAGTTGGACCTGACTGAAAAATTACTGAAAAAGTCCATAGTTAAGGTTTTGTCCTCCCCAAGTGAATCCTTTCCCCTGCTTCCCTGTACCAACAAATACTTCTCACCTGGAGCAGGAAATTGAAATCAAAGGGTAATTGATTTAAAACTAGAAGGAATTTTAAAGGTCATCAAGTCCAGCAACTTACTTTTCAAGATGAGGAAACTGAGACCCTGAAAGGTTAAGCAAATTTTGTCCAAGGTCATACAGGTCTAAAAGAGGAAGAGCCAAGATTACAACCATGTTCTTTAGTCTAGAATTCTTTCCATTGCGCCATATGGATATGCAATGAAATTTCATACACATTTTGGTTTGAAAGCTTAAGGTAGGATTTTTAATAGTTTTTTTTTTGTTTTTTTTTTTTAGTAATCTTCCCCACTCCTAAACTAAGGGATTCTTTATTTCTTGCTCCTTCTTCCCAATCTTTCCTTCCCCCAATGCTTAAAAATGACTGCTAAATTAATTATCTGAAGCTTATTTTTGGCATTGGCTCCCTATTGAAATTTTTGCCCTTATTAAATGTTGATTATTTAAAGTTTCCTGTTACTTGATGTAAATTAATTGAAGTTTTACTCTAATTTCCTATTACTCAGAAACAGCCAATTATTTTATCACCCTTTACTTTTAATACCTTCCTTTGACTTTTGCCTTATGATTCAAAAAATCTTCATAAATATGAATAAAATCCCTCAAACTAACATCCTGCTTGGATATTTTATCTTCACAGGGAGGTGGTTCTGAGATCTTATATCCTGGTTACCCATTAAACTCTTCAGCAGTTTTATGAATAATTTTGACTGAAGAAACTAAGGAAACTGACAAAAAAGCATGACCCTCAGTGCTACATATCCCTTTGCTGCTATCCCAATGATGGTGGTAGAAAAGAGAGTTAAAGGTTATTAAGAATCAGTGTTACTAGTCCTTCCTTCTTTGCAGCTACATATATATATGTATATATGTGTGTGTGTGTGTGTGTGTGTGTGTGTGTGTGTGTATAACATACTATGTGCCAGGCACTGTACCAAGTGCTTTACAATTATTATATTATACAATTATTATCTCATTTGATCGCACAATAACAGGGGCTATTATTATCCCCATTTTATAGATGAGAAAACTGAGGCAAAGAGAGGTCATGACTTACCTAGGGTCACACATTTAATAACTGATGCTGGATTTTAACTCAGGTCTTCTTGATTCCAAGCCTGTGCTCTGTTAACTACCTAGCTGCCTCTATAGACTAGGAGTGTACAATACTGCATTACTGTTAGACTCATTTGATCAGTTAGTTGGTTTCTTGGAACTGCATTTTTCCTCTATTATTTGTTATAAGGAATGAGTATCTGTGGAGGTGAGGGAAAAGGGATATGTTTTAAAATGAAGGCAGTTTAAAACAAAAGATATATAAAATATCTTAAAAGATTCACACCATCTACAAAAATTAATTTGATTGTTTGGTACTTGCAAATTTTGTCCAGTAAAGAATGCATGGAAAACATTGGTAACTAGGTGACATAGTAGAAAGAATCTTGGACATGGTATCAGGGAAACTGGACTTAAAATCCTACTTTGGACACTTACTGTGTGACCCTGGGCAAATCACTTAACTTTCCATCAGCTTCAGTTTCCTTATCTGTAAAATGGAGATAATAATAATTACCTCCTAGAATTGTTTTAGGATCAAATAAGGACACACACACACACACACACACACCCTATACACATATATGTGTGTGTATATATATATATGTATATATACATATACATATATACATACACATGTTTATACATATAAATCGCTTTGCACACCACAAAGCTCTGTATAAATGCTAGCTGTTTATCATTAGTAGTACTACCTTGTTGAGTCATTTCAGTTATGTCCGACCTCTTTATGACCCCATTTAGAGTTTTCTTGGTAGAAATACTTGAGTCATTTGCCATTTTCTTCTCCAGTTCATTTTTTTACAGATGAAGACTTGAGGCAAACAAGGTTAAGTGACTTGCCCAGGGTCACACAGCTAGTAAGTTCCTGGGGCTGAATTTGAATTCATGAAGATAAATCTTTCAGATTCCAAGCCCAGTGCTCTATCCCCTGTACCACCTAGCTTCCCCAGTAGTACTACTGCTATCACTAATAATAAATAGCTAGCATTTAGTACTATTAGTAGCTATAAATAACTATCATTTTTCCTAAAAATGAAATGTAGTCATATAAATGAGTTGCAACAAAATCAAAAGACATATAACCCTCATGGAATTAAAACTATTTATGAACTGGATTATAGCATGTGTTTAAATAAAATAAACACCTTATCTTTTCATGGGATATGTTATCATATTCTCCAAAGTCAGGGCCAGAAACCCCTGGATGCTCATGTCTTGACCCTCAGGGAATGGGTAATTAGAAGGTGGGAAAATGGATCACATCCCATCCTCTCTGCAACAATTTATTATGGAGTTTGTCAACAGAACTCAACCTAACTTTTATCTCAAACACTGTTCATCTCTGCTTTTTCCCTCAGTTCTGTAAGCTATCATCCTCTCCAATTCTGACCTGAGTATGGCCCCTCAGAGAAATTATAGCCTAATCACTACCTGAGAACCAGCAGTAGCAGCAGTTGCATAGATGCTTTTGGTGAATTCCCTCCCTCCAACCTCCAACAAACCAGTATCCTGACCCACAGCTCACTTCATGGTTGTGGCAGATGCCTCTTAGAGGATGAGCTTTGGAGTCGTTGATCAGTAAAAGCTCTATCTTCCCAATTTTTATCTTGATGGGAAAGAGTGAATCACACAGAATAAACAAGTGCATGGATATGTTGTGATCTTTATGACTGATCTCATTATATCATCATTTTATCCCCCAATCCATACCCTTCCAAACTCCCCTATTACTGTATAGAGCACTAATATCTTCAGTCACTTTGGTTCACAACCTCAGCCACATCTTCAATTCCTCGTTTTCCCTCACTCCACATATCCAATCATTTGCCAAATTCTATTGTTTCTACAATCTCCACATCTGCCGTATTTCTCCCTTTCTCTCTAGGCTACCCCCTCATTCAGGCTCTCATTTTCTGTAATCTGGAGTGTTTATTTCAGTGGCCTCATAAATGGTCTCCCTGCTACAATTCTCTCCACTCACCAATCAATCCCCCACCGTGCCTATAGAAATAATGCCATATGAATGCTAGCTATTATTGTTGCTGTTGTTTTTACTGTAGGAATTGAATCACAACCATATTGACATTCTCACCTTTATAGAAAAAGCTACCAAATAATTTTCCTAAGGTACAGAAATAACCATGTCACTTCCTTACTCAATAAAATCCAGGGACATAATATTGACTTTAGGATTTTATGTTATTTCATTTATCTTATCCTATTTTAAAGCCTATATTCTGTATGTTTTGCATGTGCGTAATTATTAAGGTCTTATTTTGCCAATTTTTTGGATAATGGTACATGATCAACATTTTTGGAAAACATTGTTTTAGAATGACCTAATGTTACCCTTAGCAAATATGTCTCTGTACTTGGCAAGATCAAGTTTTTGCTGCCTGAACCATTTTCTGATAATCTTTGGCTCTCCTCATTATGATAATTATTTTGTACCAACATCTCTAAGAAGAGATGATATTATAAGACATTTTTATTTTTGAAAATATCTTCTAATTTTTATCCTTTATTCTATTTGCATATTATTTTTTATATTTTCCATATTAAATATATAATTTTATAAATAGCTAATTCTGAGGAGGTCAGAACCAGGAAAAAGTCATTTTTTGTCTTTAAGGTATTGTGAAGTTTATATTCTGTGACTTTATTCAGTGCTTATCAAAGCGAGCATCTTCAGATTCATTCTTAAAGAAATGGTCATGGAGCCAAGATGGCGGAAGGAAAGCAGTGACTGTCTTGAGCTCTCTCCCAAAGCCCTCCAAATACCTAAAAAAAATGGATCTAAACAAATTCTAAAGCAGCAGAACCCACAAAAAGACAGAGTGAAACAAATTTCCAGCCAAAGACAGCCTGGATGGTTGATTAGAAAGGTCTATCGCGCCAGGCAGGGAGAGGAGCAGAATGTGGCATGGGCACTCAGGCCGCAGCGACCCTGGAGCAGGCCTCAGAGGACTGAATTGCAGGCAGCTATGGCGGTTTCCAGACTTCTCAACCCACAAATGCCAAAGACAACTTAGAAGATCAGTGGGGAAAGTCTGTGACTGTGGTGAAAGAGGAGCTAGGCCTCAGCTGTAAGTCTCCAGTGCGGCCCAGGGCTGTGGCTTTTTCCTGACCTTCCAGCCCACAGAATGACGGGGAATCGAGTGGCTGATAAGAGGGGGATTGCAGAGATCTCTTTGCCAGTGCTGAGGCAGGAATCTCTTGCTTTACCAGTGCTTGGATCTGGGTCACAGTTCTGAGGTGGGGTCCTGGGGCAAGGAGGAATGCTGGTGCAGTGGAGCTTGTTGTGGTGGTGGAGAGAAAACACCTTGCCCCTTATCATATCACTTTGGAAGAACTGAAAATTTACAGGTCCCTAGAAATATCTCTGAAAACAGCTGTACAAACCCCTAAAGCTTGGGACAGTACACTCTTCACATTGGAAGCAGACCTTTACCTTAACAAAGAGTTTAAAACTCAAGTAATTGGCCAGGATCATGAGTAAGCAGCGCAAAAAGAATCAGACTATATTATCTTACTTTGGTGACAAAGAAGATCAAAACATACAACCAGAAGAAGACAACAAAGTCAAAGCTCCTACATCCAAAGCCTACAAGAAAAATATGAATCAGTCCCAGGCCTTGGAAGAGCTCAAAAGGGATTTTGAGAAGCAAGTAAGAGAAGTAGAGGAAAAACTGAGAGTGATGCAAGAAAATCATGAAAAACAAGTCAACAGCTTGCTAAAGGAGAACCAAAAAAATACTGAAGAAAATAACACCTTAAAAAAATAGCCTAACCCAAATGGCAAAAGAGGTCCAAAAAGCCAATGAGAAGAATGCCCTAAAAAGCAAAATTGGCCAAATGGAAAAGGAAGTCCAAAAGATTACTGAAGAAAATACTTCCTTAAAAATTGGAATAGAGCAATTGGAAGCTAGTGACTTTATGAGAAATCAAGACACTGTAAAACAAATCCAAAAGAATGAAAAATTAGAAAACAATGTGAAGTATCTCATTGGAAAAACAACTGACCTGGAAAATAGATCCAGGAGAGAGAATTTAAAAATTATTGGACTATCTGAAAGCCATGGTCAAAAAAAAGAGCCTAGACATCATCTTTCAAGAAATTATCCAGGAAAACTGTCCTGATATTTTAGACCCTGAGGGCAAAATAGAAATCGAAAGAATCCACCCGTCTCCTCCTGAAAGAGATCCCCAAAGGAAAACTCCTAGGAATATTGTAGCCAAATTCCAGAGTTCCCAGGTCAAGGAGAAAATATTACAAGCAGCCAGAAAGAAACAATTCAAGTATTGTGGAAACACAATCAGGATAACACAAGATTTAGCTGCTTCTACATTAAGGTACCACAGGGCATGGAATATAATATTCCACAGAACAAAGGAGATAGGATTACAGCCAAGAATCACCTACCCAGCAAAACTGAGTATAATCCTTCAGGGGAAAAAATGGTTATTCTGTGAAATAGAGGACTTTCAAGCATTCTTGATGAAAAGACCAGAGTTGAATAGAAAATTTGATTTTCAAATACAAGACTCGAATGGAACATGAAGAGGTAAACAAGAAAGAGAAAATTATAAAAGACTTATTATGGTTGAACTGTTTACATTCCTGTATGGAAAGATGATATTTGGAACTCATGAGACCTTTGTCAGTATTAGGGTAGTTGGAGGGGAAATAATTATATGTACATATATATAGATATAGATAGATAGATAGATAGAGGGCACAGGGTGAGTAGAAAATGAAGGGGTCATATCTGGAGAATAAAATTAAAGGATGAGAGAGGAATATACTAGGAGAATGAGAAAGGGAGAGGTAGAATGGGGTAAATTATCCCACACAAAAAAAAAAAAAAACAGAAAAGAAAAGGCTCTTACAGTGGAGGGGAAACAGGGGAAGTTGAGAGGGAATGAGTGAATATTATTCTCATAGGATTTGACTTAAGGAGGGAATAACATACACACTCAGTTGGGTGTGGAAATCTGTCTTACCCTACAGGAAAATGGGGGGGGAAGGGGACAAGAGAGTAGGGGAATGATAGAGAGGAGGGCAGATTGGGAAAGGGAATAATCAGAAGCAGATACTTCTGAGGAGTGACAGGGTCAAAAGAAAGAATAGAATAAATGGAAGGGCAGGATAGGATGAAGGAAAATAGAGTTAGTTTTTCACAGCATGTCTATTATGGAAGTGTTTTGCATAACTGCACATATATAACCTATTTTTAGTTGCTTGCCTTATCAATGAAAGTGGGTGGGGAGGGAGGAAGGGAGAAAATTTGGAACCCAAAGTTTTAAAAACACGTTTAAAAAAAATGTTTTCACCTGCAACTGGGAAATAAGAAATACAGGAAATGGGGTACAGAAATCCATCCTGCCCTATGGGAAAATTGAAGGGGAAGGGGATAAGACAAGGTGGGGAGAGATAGAAAGGAAGGCAGACTAGGGGAAGGGGTATTTAGAATGCATGCCATCTTGGGGTGGGGGGAGGGTCGAGATGGGGTGAAAATTTGGAACTCAAAATCTTATGGAAGTAAATGTTGAGACAAAAAATAAATAAAAAAAAATCACCATCAAAGAAAAAAAAAAAGAAATGATCATGACGTACAGGTATGAGTAGTCTGTAGGCCTTTGACTATTTCTCATTTCTTAATCCTGAATCATTTTTTCCCACAGTTCTTTTCATCATCATCTTCCCCTGTCTACACTCTCTCACAGAAGACAAATTGTATCAAACTATATATACTTACTAACTTTTGAGAATATAGTCAAATTCCTCATATTTTACTGCATTACCTTCTGTAGCAGTTGTTAGAATTTATGGTGAGAATTTCATGCTGATTACATGAGCTGTAATCATATTTGTGGTTTTCTGTCTAGTCATACTCATTATTAGCAATTCAATGTAATTTTACCAGGTTGTCCTGTAAAATAATATTTCTTATTACCCTTAAGTGCTCAGTGAAATCACTTCTGCCAGCTTCTCTGTGGAGAACCTGTGAGTTATTCTTCCATTTAGCTACAATAATTTTATGGCTTCCAAATTTGTTGAGAGTGAGAATATCAATATGATGTGATTCAGTTCTTCTATGATCCTCTTTTTGGGTCCTTGGACAAAGATTACTCCATAATCACACAAAATGTTAAAGAATTATTTGTAGATAGTGTAAAAATTGTGTCAGCCTAAACACCTTTTGTCTCATTTTCTAATCCCCTACTACTGTTTTTCATTTATGTTGTCTAGTAGCCAACATGATGTGGATAAGATCACATAGGAAATGGTAGCACTAGAACTCAAACCTACACAACCTAACTCAAAATCAAAAGCTTTTTCTTATATTCCACATTTCCTCTCAAGGAGCTTACTGTCCAGTGAGGGAGCAAAGAAATATACATAAATGCCATTTGTCGGGGTTCAGCTGTGTCTGACTCTGCGATCTTGTGGACCATAGCATGACAATACTGTTTAGCAGGTTTTCTTTGCAAAGATACTGGAGTGATTTGCCGTTTTCTTCTCCAGGGGATGAAAGCAAAAAGAAATTAGGTGTCTTGTCCAGGGTCACACAGCTAGTAAGTGTCTGAGGTTGGATTTGAACTCAGGTCTTCCTGATTCCAGGCCCACCACTCTATCCACTGAGCTATCTAGCTGTCTCACAATATATACAATATACACAATATATGCAAAGACACATACACAAATGCCATTGTACAAGATTAGAACTTTAGGTACATGGCTCAGGTAACAGATATTCTCATTCATCAAGCGAGAGAAAACTGAAGCAATCAGAGAAAGCTTAAATATGAAGCAGTTGAACCTAGAGGACCAGTAACTATAGCAGTCTGCTTTCTAGAAAAGTAGACAATAAGGTAAACTACATAGGTATGTTACAAAATGAAATACATATGTGGAAAATTATGCATGTAGAAATGAATTGATTTAGTTAAGCACTTTATGAAATAACTTTTATTGTCCAGATAAAAACCCCTCCTGCAAAAGGTGAGTGGAAAGAGCTTATATGTAAACCCAGTCTGCAGGAATAGTAGCTAAATAAATATGTAGATTTAGTCCAATTTTATGCCATAGTCAAGAGGAATGTGAAAACATGATTTATTTTAGAAAAATGGACCTGCCTATTACAAGAATGGATCTCCTTTAGGTCATGGAGCAAGAAGAAATAGCATCAATAGCTTGAACAATCTTTAAAATAATCATTCTAATAGTTACTCCATTCTATGCTCTAACTTAGGATTTGTTATTATTTTCCTTATTTATAATTATCAATGTCACCTTCTCCCTCTCTTGACTATACCAGGAGTGATTTCCTATATCAATCCCTCTTTCAGTAAGAGAAAAAACAAACAAACCAGGCATGTATCCATAGCTAAACATATATAATCATACTTGGGTTATCATATTTCCCTACCTTACTCTGATTTTCTCTTGCCCATCACTATATTGCTATAATAACTCCTCATTCTGTTTGTTAATGTATACCTGGCAACACAAAGGAATTTTAATGTTTTCATGAATCTGAAATAATTTGGAAGGAAATTCCATTAAGAATAGAATGTAATTATCTCATGACCTAATACAAAGGTGCTTTTTGACTCTGCACCATTGTCACCTGCTTTAAGCATAATCAATAGAGAATTGACAGTATTTCCTCAAAAACTAAACAAAAAGGGGATGTAGGAGGAAGCAGAATGCATTTATTTTCTTTTACGCTGAGGTACTGTTTTCTACTGATTCTGCAGTCTTAATTTCTTTAAGCATATCATAATTTATTTGGAGGGCACATGCTTCTTTTTATGACTAAACTAATGGTAAGACTCTATATTGCAATTCAAATCAACTAACGTTTCCATCAGTTGCCTGACTCATCATTTTCTTCCACCCTCAAGATGTGTCTTATTTATACTCTTGTCAAAATTATCTGTTGCAGGTGTGTTTTCTCCTAATTAAGAGATAGAACCATGCAATTGAAAAATGAATGGTTATATTCTGGGTGGCTGTGGTAATGATACCAATTGCAATGCATGTAAGAATTCTTTGCCTAATGATTCAAAAAGGGACAAACATTTTTAGTTTATAGTGCTTCCAGTGTTTTTAGAATTTCTCAGGTACTGTGAATACACAATCATCAGATATTTCTTTGATACTACCTGCTTTTGCCTTATATGAGTGACCATTTTTTCCCCAAAAGTTTTAAGATCTTATTTTCCCCCACCTTTATATTCAATCACTTACAAGCAGTTAATTAACATTTATTAAACATCTACTATGTACAAGACACTGTGCTAAACACATATTTCCACAACTTTTTTTTCATTTGTTTTAAGTATCATAGAGAAGAATGTGATGAGAAAAAGGGTGAAAGGAACAGTTACCTAGAGGTGACTTGATTTATTCTACTATTCAGAATTAATTTGCAGCAACTAAAAAGAAATACTTAATTTAGATTTCATGCTCAATTTTGCAATAAAGCTATATGGTTGGAAGGGCCTACCTGAAAATCATGATTACAAAAAGAAAAGTGAAACCATCCTTGACTAACTCCTTTCCTATTGTGTCTTACTGCAGTCTGAGAATTAACATTATTTTAAATGTGAAGTATTAACTTAAGAGTCAAAATGCACATAGATTGCTAAAAGCTTGAATTGTTTTATGGGAATGGAAAGAATCACATAAGTCTTTTATGGTGTCAGTGAGGCTTTGATCTTCTACTTTTATTCATGAAGAAATTCATGGAAAAGACCTTTTTTAAGGATTGCATGTCAAGGTGACTCTGGCTTTGACTGAAACTCAGAAGTAAATTGCTTAATAAGATCTTTCTGTGTTTGATAAAATTTATAATATGGATCAGAAGTAATATCAAGTTCATACTACAAAAAATAGCAAATTTACTCCTGTAGAGGAATATCTTATGACATATCATGCATTAGTGATAGAATATTGTTGTTTAAAAAAACAATGGGCCTTTGTTTCAGGGAGAAGATTGGGATCTTTAAAAGCCTTTTGCCAATTCCCAAAGGCTACCCAACTCACTCTCACACTCATTCTCCTAACATTTACCAGCTTCCTTTTTCTTTCCAAATTTATATACTATGAATCCTCTGCATGGATTGTCCATCTTATTGTTTATCAGTCTGTAGAATCCAAAGAATTAGACTTTTGCATCACACAATGGAAAATGGAGAAGTACACAGTGGATATGAGTAAAGTGCAACATATTAGTAATGATGAACAGTGCAAGGTAAGTGACTGAACTGAAATCATAGTGGAGAGACATATGATTGAAAATGAAAGTGAGCTAATCATAAGTATTTTGAATTAAATCGTATTTTTTCAATTATCCAGAATTTATTTTTCTATTTCCCCAAAGCCTCTTCCCAAGAAAGGGAGGTGGGGAGAGAAGAAAAAAGAAAAATAAAACCCTTGTAACAAATATGCATAGTCAGGTCAAATTAATTCTCATATTGTCCATATCCCAAAATATGTGTCTCATTCTGTATATTAAGCCCATCATCTGTCAGGAGGGTAATATTCTTCTATATTGATAATCCACAATCATGGTTGATCATTTTAATGATCAGTTCTTACGACTTTCAAAATTGCTCATTTTTTATCATATTGTTGTCATAGAATTAATTGGTTTTTTTCTTATTTGCTATAACAATTCATACAAGTTTCCCCAGGTTTCTCTGAAGCCATCCCTTTCAATATTTCTAATAGCACAATAATATTCCATTGATTTATAAAAAATAATTTATTCAATAAATCCCCATATAATGGGTATCTCCTTTTAAACCCCAGTTCTTTATCACCACAAAAAAAGAGATGTTATAAATATGTTGGTTCATATGAGTGTTTTTCCTTTATTGTTGATCTCTTTGGAGTATAGACCTAGTAGTACTGTAGCTGGGTCGAAGGACATATGCGTTTAATAACTTATTGGGAATGGTTCCAAATTGCTTTTTAGAATTGCTGTGGAAAAAAAAAAAGAATTGCTGTGCCAATTTCCAGATCAACCAACATTGCATTAATGTACTTGTTTTCCCATATACTATTCAGAATTTATCATTTTCTCTTTATTATCAGCTTCACCAATTTGATGAAATTCAGGCAGACCTTCAGAGTAGCTTTAATTTGCATTTCTCTAATAATTAGCGAGTAGGAGTATTTTTAATATGTCCATTGATAGCTTGGATTTCTTCTTCCAAAACTTCCTGGTCATCTTCTTTGACCATTTATCAATTAGGGAATGCCTCTTCCAATTATAAACTTGAATTAATTCTTTTCATAAGATGGGTGCTCATGACAGTTATACTATTGAGGTCAGATTCGAGAGAGTGGTCCAGCTGTAAAAGAATTCACTTAGATGTTCTCCATAGCCATTGGGAGCTTTATTCTGTGAAGCACACAGGCCTTGTTAGCAAGAAGCTAATTAAGGCCTGATATTTGGGAGAACCAGGCTTATATAGGGGTTTCAGAATGATAATGCAATTTTAGGGTTTCTTTATTGGATTTGAAGATTAGAAACAGGATAAGGATGAACAGAATAAGGAAGGAGTTTGCTTATAAGATAAGGAATTTTATGTCACAGGATAAGGAAGATGTTTGACAGGATAAGGAGAACAGGGGAACACAGGATAACGAAAAAAACAATTATTTTGGTCTTACAAGATAAGGAGAAGTCTTATGGTATTTCAAGATTAGGGAAAAAGGACCTTAGGAAGCCCTCAAGTTACAGGATCTCAAGTTACAGGATGAGCTACAGAATGAGCCCCAAACCCCATCAACAAAGGGCTTCACAATGTACTGGAAAAACAACTCAGTATTCTTTTAACTCTTAGGGCACCACATGCTGTACCCACATCAATATCAATTGCAGTACAAGTAAGCATGCTTTTGCTAATGACTCAGAAAGGTACAAACATAGTTTCTTGGAAGTGAGAATTATCTGAGAAACGTGCTCCCAAGTTTCCTCTTCCCCCACTCCCATTTAACCATTTCCCTTCTAATTTTAGCAGCATTAGATTTATTTGTGTAAAAACTTAAAAAAAAAACAACTTGTTTAGCCATTCCCCAACTGAAAGGCATCCCCTCAATTTTCAGTTCTTTGCCACCACAAAGAATGCTGCCATAAATATTTTAGAACATGTAAGTTATTTTCCTTTTCACCTAATCACCTTGGGAAACAAACCTAATAGCTGTATTACTGGGTCAAAAGGTATACACAGCAGGGTCCTCACCCTTCTGCTATGGCACTCATGTGATAAGTGCTCGCTCCTTCTCACCCACTGCCACACAGGACTATGTCTGGTCAACACACCAGTGCCTGGTGTCCAGAAACTAGGGAGGATCCTGCAGTGTTTACCTGTTCAACTGATGGACCCGGACACAATCTGTAAGGTGCAAGTTTCTGCTGCCACCTGCTCCCAGGGCTTATTGTTTGTTGATTTGTAGGCCCCAAAGTGTTCACACTTCAATCAGGCCAGGCCTCCACCCCTGAAGGTCTGGTTTTCTTAATGTCCTCCCAAGCTGTTGTAGTAGAACAACTACTTTACCCTGACTTTTAATTATTTCTGCTGCTCACAATTTCCTTTGAGGGGGGCAGTTAGGTGGCACACTGGATAGAGCCAGCCCTGAAGTCAGGAGGACCTGAGTTCAAATGTGACCTCAGACCAAACACTTTACATTTACTAGCTGTGTGACCCTGGACAAGTCACTTAATCCCAATTGCCTAAAAAAAGAAAAAAAAAAAGAACATTGGGGCAGCTAGGTGGCACAGTGGATAGAGCACCGGCCCTGGATTCAGGAGGACCTGAGTTCAAATCCGGTCTCAGACACATAACACTTATTAGCTGTGTGACCCTAGGCAAGTCACTTAACCTCATTGCCTAGCCAAAAAAACAAAACAAAAAAAACAAAACAAAACAAAAACAATTTCCTTTGAGGCAATATTTTTTATTGTGTTTGTCAGAAAATTTCAGAGAGCCTGTTGTTTCCCATCTTACTCTGCCATCTTCCCAAAATCCTCTTCTAGGGCCCCCGAATATCGAGTGGATACCAACCAGGTTGAGAATTTGTGAGAAGACACAGAGAAGAGTCACAAGGATTGGAAAGGTGTGGATTGGTTGCAATCTGCACCCTAGGAGAAATTACTCATGTCAATGTGGTTACTGAACCATTAAAATTTTAAAAGAACAGGGATCAAAGTCAATAAAATACAAATACAAAGAAATACAGTGTAATAAATTGGTTTATTATAATATGGGGTCCATAAGAAAATCTCATATCTTCAAATATTGTGATAGTAAACTTTTTCCCCACAATCATTAGGAGTTTAAAATCTAATGATCGGGAGATGGTACAACTAACAAAACAAATCTTGCGTTTTGCCAAGTATGGTATTGATTATATGAGATATAAAATAAAACAAAAAGCAACTAGAGATTTTTTTTCTTTTAGAGACATGTAGATGAGTTAAGTTTCTCAGAAGCTTATTCAATTTTTAGGGATAGATTCTTTGTCTAAAAGGCAGGGAATTTTGTCTAAAATGCAAAAGAAGGTGACAGACTGAGTTGAGTCCTGAACTGCCACCACCCTCTTTGAGAGAATTAGAATGCTGAGTACATTAGGTCCCAGTCACAAAATAACAGATTTTCCTGTCTCTTTAACCCCTATGGACACCATGAGTTCCTGACATATTAATTTCCTTAAAGAAGGTTGGCTAAAGCTAAATTGACTCTCCAAAGGAAATCTATTCTTTCTTAACAAAACTGTATTTGGTACTTCACATGTTCAATTAATCAAGTTTTGATTGAGAATCTTAGTGCTATAACTAACATGATGCAATCTAGATTTTGTCCCAGGCCATATTCACAAGGGTTTGCACTTGTTCCCAGTGGCTGCTGTCCTTTATATGCCTCACCTCACTGAGTTAAGTACCTAGTAATCCAGTAAAATGCTAGCCAAGAATTAAAATAAAAAAATTATAGCCTCAAAGAACCTATTTTTTTTCTGATACCTTAATTTTGTAGAAACTTGTAATAATAATGATTATCAGCAACACTTAATTTTCTTATGTTTGGATTTAGATAACAATATGGGCTTATGAAATAAGATGAGAACTTAGAATCTGCCTTAAACACTTACACTGAAAGTCACACTAAGCATTGTTGACTATTTTCTTTCTCAAAGTAAATAACATTTGCTAATATCTAATCAATCTATAAGAGATATTTTGTGTACTCATCTCTGCCTCACTCATTCATACATATGTGTGTATGTATTAATTGATTATTATTTTATGAAATTATGAAATGGGGGAAGGCACACCTGGTTCTTTGAGTACTCTCCAGGAAAGACTAGGACTGACAGTGAGAAATAAGAGTGGCAATCACATTCTAATTAGCCACAAAAGGTGTTGGGGCAAACAGCACAACAGAGATAAGCAGTGAAAAGGGTGCAGAGGCAGATGGCATGGGAAACAGGATGAGTGAAGCAAGGCAGGCAGCATGGGGAAGAGGATGAGGAGAGGCATAGATAATTTTAGAGTTGGGAGCACTAAGAATGAATCCAGTGAAGACAGAAGGGTGCTGGGGTGGAGTGGGGAGGGAAAGGGGGTGGAAACAGGAGTTTCAAGTCTCATTTTATAGGGTTTAGGGGTAATGGATAACCTGGGGTTAGTTCATTAACCTATCCAAACCATCTCAAAATTAGCAGTAAAACTTTAAAGTTAACATGTCCATGTCATCTCAAAGTTATCAATATTTGATATTCTGCTGGTCTGAAATTGTGGAAGTCTGGAGTTTATCTGGAATTTACATATTATAGGAACAGAACCCTGACAACTCAGAACATATATTGAAATTTAGGGGTGCCTATACCCTGTCATTACCAGGATGTGAATTTTGCTTTAATATATCATGCAATTTATAAATTATACTCCTTTGATCTTTGGGACACTTTGTATGTGAATTCCAGGTTCTCCTTTGCAATTTTATTTCCCGCTATTGTCCCTTTATACTAGCTACTTATAAACATATTTATTATACTGACTAGAAGGGGCATGTCAGGGGGACAAGATACATTTTTTTAACATTATGTGTGTGTGTATACATATACAAACGTATATGTACACATATAAATATATACACATATACCCATACTTCAAATTACATTTAGTACATGCTGTTTAGAATCAAAAGATGTTTATTTTGTATAATTTGGGGGCAAATTACACAATCTCTAGCTACCTGTTTCTTAAACTTTAAAATGAGGGAGTTAGACTGGAAAACCTTGAAGATACTTTCCAGCTCCAAAATTCCTGATTTCTGTAAGACATTTTTAAAGAAAGGAAGAAGGAATAAAAAGAATTCTCAATTTTTCACTAAGGTTAGCTATAAGGGTTGGTTCATCCTACATTATACACACACACACACACACACACACACACACATATGTGTGCAGGCGTGCGTATATTTTCATATATCTGTAGCTAGTGCTTCCTGCATCTTGGATTTTAAATACCAAATTACAGAGTACTAGATTTGGAAAGGACTCTAGAATCCATTTCTTTAACCAAGTTAGCATTACATGGCTAATATTCATTAGCTTGCCTTGTGCTAGAATATTTTTTTTTCTTTTTCTGCTTTGTTTGGAGAAAACACATTCTTCCCCATCTTATAACCATGCTGTTAACATTTTTATGAGTTAATTGGGTGATAGCATATATTATGTGCATATGCTTATGCAATTTGCAGATAATACACAGATGGGACAGATAATTAACAAGGGATGTAGGAGTTAGATTCAAAAAGGATTTATACTCTAGAATGTTGCACTGATGAATTTCCCAAGACTGACACTTATAAGCATTTGCTAGATTTGATAGAGTGAAGATTCCTTCAGGGAATTAGACTTTTTTTTTTATCCCTAGAATGACACCTTGCACATAATGTTTAGTAAATATTTTTGAATGAATGATCATCATTTAATGTACAACTTAAATTCCTTAGTCTGTTGATGAGCATATTATGTGGACAAAATCAAAACCCTAGGTATTAAAAATTGATTCTATTTATTGCTTCCTCCTTTATGTATTATCTGCCATTTGGTCCTTCCTGATGAAATTAATATAACAGAATTTAATCTCTTAGGAAATCTCTCATTATTATATGACATATTTGTCTCATTTTATACAGTATGTATGTCCCTAGAACTTTCAGCATAAAATGAGTGGTATTTTAAAATTGCTAGAAGAACTGGATAGTAAGAGAAAGTTGTGGTGAATCCTTTTGAAAATTGAGGAATTTTTCCTCATTTATTTTCCTTTGAAGGTCATTTTTTTTCCTATGAAGCAGAGAATACTTGTATCACAATTCTCCTCAAGGCATTTTCAAACTCATTTTGTGATTCTTTTTCTCATGAAAAGTAGTTAAATTAGTAAGTCCCTCATTTCTAGGGCTGGTCTGGTTTTTTGTAACTGTTCTGGTTACATGTAATCAAGTCTTAAGGAACATTTTTTAGGTTAGGTATAGGGACTGGAACTGTGGCTTTATTGATACAGAGAAATACTTGAAAACTCCCTGTACCAAAGCAAGTCAGCACCTTCTATGTTTAGGGAATTGCCTAGAGCAGTGAGCAGTTAAGTGAATTGTCTAGGGCCATTACATTATTAGATTCAGGGCTTAAACTCATCTTCCTTACTACAAGATCTCTCTATTTACTATGCCATAGCTGCCTCTACAAAGTATCAAAAAATTGTAGCTATGCTGCAATGCTTAATTTACATTAAAAATTTGCTATGAAATCTATGTGGTCCTTTTGATTTATTTCACTGAAGAGGACAGAATTGCTGTATTACTGCATGGATAAAGACAGCAACATCTTATAGTCAAAGGGATGCTTTTATTATCTATAGGAAGTTAGCAGACCTTGAAAAGAAAAAAAAAATGACCAGGAGGAAGTTATTAAAGAATTAAGGAGTTTGGGGGTCATTTATTGTAAAGGTTATGAAAAGCCAGGAGAAAGAATCTTTCTCATCCTTACTTACCTTCCCTGACTAGTGATAACATTCAAAGATGCTACTAGAGTCCTTTATTGTACCTAAAGTACCAATTGATTAAATGCTAAAACTAATTTACCATGGATTTGATTAAAGCCCCTGTGCTAATGAAGCCAAGCTCATGAATTAAAGCAACATGGCCCAATTAACTTTGCTCTATTTCCTGACCTTAGCTTGCTCCTTTAACTTTGGTCCCCCCATCTCTCTTGCATTGGTGACTGGGTAAATGAAATTTATTTCTCTTATTAGAAAAACAACTTCGAGTGAATTTCTTATTAATAGCAGCTTGGCATCATCATTATATATTTGAATAGATGCTCTTGCAGAAATTCCCAATTAACCATCTGTGAATAATTCATATTTCATGAAGTGCTGGTCTTGAAGTCAGTAACACAAATACTAATAATAGCAATAATATTTCACATTTACATATGGTTTTAAGTTTAAAAGCACTTTGTATACATGATATAATTTGATCCTTATGGCAAACCTGTGTGTCGATCAAAAAACATTTATTAAGCACTTACTATGTTTCAGGCACTGTGCTAAGTGGATCCAAAGAAAGTCAAAAACAAAGTCTTTACCCTCAAAGTGTCCACAATCGAATAGAAAACACATAGATATTCTTATTATTCCCATTTAGTATAAAAGAAGACTGAATCTCGGAGAGTTTAAGTGATTTCAACATAATATGTCTTGTGTCAGAATTCTAACTTAGATTTTTCTGATTCCAAGTCTAGTGCTGACATGGTATAGGCCTTGGAAACCTCCCCCAGCCCCCAACTTCCCCTGAACTCTCCCACAAGGCCCTGGATTTTGCCTGAGGCTCATTTTAGCATAATCCTTTCAATTGTCCTAGCACCACGGCTTTGACTCTGCCCCAATCTCCAATTCTCTGTTACCTTTAATCCATCCCAGCCCTCATTGTCTGCACCAGGCCCCGCCCTAGACCTCCAATCCTTGATTCCATCTGCACCCCTTCCACAAGACCCAGGTGCTTGTCATTTGCCTGGGGCACCCGGCCCTTCAGGGTCCTTCTCTGTTCCATCCCAGTCACCCCAGACTACTTCGCCACTCCTAGATCACATTCAGATCTTCCCACAGTCTTTCAGTATATAAGGTCCATCTTGACCCCCATTAAATTGCTCAAATCCCTTAAGAGCCTGGCCTGCTTCTATTGGTGACATAATAAACCTTGTCTCTGCTCAGATTCCTTAAGAGTCTGGCCTGGTTGTCAATACAAGTATCACAAATGCTCAGATTCTTAAAATCTGGCCAATAGTGCAGACTCACTAGGAATCTCGCTCATCCCAATAGGTGTTTTAATAAACCTTTTCCCTGACTGAAAGAAGGCTTGAGTCGAATTCATTCAAGGCAGGACCTGCATCTTCTGCCCCTGAATTTTGGGGTTCCTAGCACCCCTAGACCTCAACAGTGTTCTACTTTATCTTGCTGCCTTTCAGAAAAATCTATATTAAAATTGTCTGTAATCTCACTAGTTATGTGACCATTGACAGCTTTCTTAGCCTCTCTAAACTCTTGCCTCACCTGTAAAATGCATGATTGGATTCATGGCTTCTAAGGTTAGTCAGACATTTAAGTAATATTTATAGAGCATTTATAGAAAATCCTGGCTTCTGTAGGAACTCATAGCCTTATGTGAGATAACATGTAAACAGCTATGTAAAAACAAGATATGTACAGGATAAATTGGGGAATAGTCTTGTTAACATTAAACCTGACTTTTGAAGATTTTTTTTTTCCCAGAAGTGAGACTTTAGCTGAGATTTGAAGGAAGCCAGGGAATCTAGGAGGTAGAGATGAAGGAGAAGATTTCAGGCAGTGAGAAGGCTCTATCTACTATATTATGCCATGTCACAGAAAGGAAAAGGATGGAAGGGTCATGTACAATGAACACAAAGGCAGTGTTACTGGATCACAGATTATGTGGAGGGGAGTAAAGTATAAGAAGACTGGAAAGCTGGGAAGGGAACATGTTATGAAGGGCCTTAAAAAGTCAAACAATGGATTTTATTTTGATCCTGGGAGCTACTGGACTTTGCAAAATAGGGAGATGGCAGGGTTACACCTGCATTTTAGGAAGATCAATTTGATATCTGGGTCAAAGATAAATTGAAGTCAGGAGAAACTTGAGGCAGGGAGACCAATTAATAGCTATTGTAATAGTTTATGCTTGAGGTTGATGGGGCTGGGATCTAGGCCCCAGAAAGGAAAAACCCTGAACTTTCCCACATGGCCAAATCTGGCATTCCCCTAAGGTTATAATCCCATCAACTGGCCTTTCTTGTGGCTACACCCAATCTCCCCTCCATTGTCTTACCTCCCTATGGCCCCTGGCCATTTCACCCTTAATCCTAGCTAGGATCTATTCTCCCTTGGCCATGTGGTCCAGGTCCCTGGAATTCTATTGCCTCATAGACTACTTGGCCACTCCTAGATCCTTCCCATAGGCTTTCTGTATATAAGGTCCATCTTGTCTCCGTTAAGATGCTCTGCCACTGTGCAGATTTTCACAATCTAGCCAATAACCCACAGATGCTCAGATTCCTTAGGAGTCTAGATAATATGGCGAATCTTCAATAAACCTTTTTTTTTTCTGCAAGAAGGCTTGGGTCGAATTCTCTTGGGCAGGACCCGTGTGTCATGATTTTGGGATTCTGGGACCCCTAACCTTTCGACCTCATCAAGGTGATGAGGTCATGCAGTAGACTGCCAGAAAGGAGAAGAGTGTATGTAAGAGATGTTACTGAAAGTAGAAACAACAGGACTTTGACAACTAATTGCATATGTAGGGTGAGAGACAATGAGGATTTGAGGATGACACCTCAGTTTTGAGTCTGATGACTGGAAAGATGGTGGTACCCTCCAAAGCAATAACAAAGTTAGGGGGAAGAGAAGGTTTGAGGGAAAGAATGATTTCAGCTTTGGACATGCTTAGTTTATGGTAGTTTGATATGTCTCATGGCAGTTGGAGATGTGAGAGTAGAGATTGGAAGTGAAGTTAGGAGCAGACAAATAGACCTTAGATTTATGTGCATATGATTCCATATTCTAGGCTCTATGTACTCTATTATGCTATGTCACAGAATGACTTGCATTCAAGTCTTATTGATGACACTTTATAGCTGCAGACTTCTCACTTAATATCTCTAACCTTCAGATCACTTTCAATACTTATTTACTAAGTTATCAATGGTTATCATCTATATAGGTGATGGGGTGTGGGCCCAAGCCTAGATCTTCACCCCTTGCCCCAAAGGGAACAGGCCCCAGCTCCTTATCTCCCTTTGAAAGCCTTAGCCCTACCTTTTGATCTTATTCAGATTTGCCTTCACCCCTAGCCCTAAAAAGAATCTGGCTCCCATTTATCTACAGGTCCCAGAACACCCTTAAATTTTTAGATTCCTTATTAACTCCCATTATCTCCCTTTGAAAGCTCTGGCCCTACCTTTTGATCTTATTCAGATGCGTTTCAAACTTCTTCCAGTTCCTCTCATTATCTATTCCCATTGTCTATTCAATCTCTCAGACCTTCCAATAGGAATTCTCATCTAGACCCTTTTCCCAGCCCCCTCCTCTGGCCACTTAAAGTTACTTTAGTGTATATAAGATCCACCCTGACCCCCATTCAAATGCTGAGACTCTCTCATGCCCGCTCATCCCTATAGGTGTTACTAATGTTCAGATTCCTTAAGAGTCTCGCCTGTAAGTTTTATCTCTAATAAACTTTTTCTCTGGCTGGAAGAAGATTTGGGTTGAATTCATTCAAGCAGGGCCTGTGTCGTGATCTTGGGGTTCCAGCACCCCAAACCTCTAGACCTCATCATAGGTACTCTACTGACAAAATTACAGAGCTTGACATATGAATTTATTAACTGAGAATGGGTATCACTCTACCTCCAGAGTCTTTCCTCTCATGTTTATATGGCAACCACCTTCCTCTCTTGTTAATTTGTCTTAGCACCACACAGTCAAGTGTGTGGGAGTTAACAGTGAACTCTGATGATTCCACTCTGGGATTTCCCATCAAGATGGAGATAACTATTTGTGTTGTTGTTGTGTTGTTTTACAATCTTGTCCAACACTTAGTGACCTTTTTTGGGTTTTTTTTGACAAAGATAATGGAGTGATTTGACATTTCCTTCTCCAGCTCATTGTACAGATGAGGAATTGAGGCAAACAGGTTTAAGTGATTTGTCCAGGGTCACAGCTAGTAAGTATCTGGGGACAGATTTGAACTTAAATCTTCTGAATTCCAAGCCCCGTGCTCTAACCACTGCACCACCTCGCTGCCTCTGGAACAACTATTGCTCTGGTTAAATCAAAATTATCCTCTTAAGAGAATTATCTTTATTCATTCTTTCATGATACTAAAAATGAAATATCTGTCTACTTGTTTTTTGTCTATCCCCATGTGAGTATTTATTTAAAAGTAATATGAATTTTGGATGAAAATAAAGTTTTGTGAGATTATGTCTGTGAAACTATAAAAACAGTATAATACAAACAGAAGTACCTTTTGTAAAGATCAGAATAAAAGGCTATAAAATTTCTCTGAAGTGGAAGAAACTTATTTTTTTCTCTTTTGAATTTATTCAGTGGAATGACTTTCGGTTTACATGAATCTAACACTTGAATGACTGAAAAAGGAGGGTTTTTTATGAATGATGAAAAAAAATAAAAGTGTGTTTTTTCAGCATCTTAATGTTAAAAGTTGTGTGTATCCCTACAAACTTAGAAAAAAAAATCATTTATTATACTTATGGAAAAAGAGGTTAACCATGCAGGATAGTACCTTCATGCAGAACACACTGAGAGGGAGTTATTGAGACATTAATTTACACAATGAAAAATAATGTGACAGATCATGACCTCTATAGTTATGATACATTGCATACTTTTAGAATGTGACATTACAATATACTATGCATTGCTGTAAAAGGCCTGTAATCTATGAGGAGGCATCACTATCGTGCCTCTTGGGTGGGATGAGAGATATTTTTATCTCAAGGTGGTTTGAGATTTTTCTTTTTAGGCAATTGGGGTTAAGTGACTTGCCCAGGGTCACACAGCTAGTAAGTGTCAAGTGTTTGGTCTGAGGCCACATTTGAACTCAGGGCCTCCTGACTTCAGGGTTGGTGCTCTATCCACTGAGCCACCTATTATTTTACATGTCTCTGGCTTTTGCAATTTTACATACTGTTTTAAGGACCAACTAGTGTCATTCTTCCTTGCTTTTAGATACCAAATGAATGGTCAATATTCACATAATACACATCTGTTAGATGTTAGATAGTAAAAATAGAATACAGCAATGTAGTAGTTTGCCTTGGGTTTCAAAAATCCATTTCAAAATTGTAATACAGACTTTCAATAATTAAAAATACATTTGAAAAAGTTATTGGAAAAGACAAAAATCTCACAGGTTTACCCATAGAAAATTATAATAAATGAAACAAGAAAAAAGAAATGTCTCATTGATATAGAAAGCATGCTTGAGAAATAGCTTTGGATAATGGCTGTTTGAAATTAGGCTTAAAATGAGGAAGGGAAGGGAAAGGAATAAGTATTTATATAGTACCTACTATGTGCCAGGAACTGTACTACACTCTTTTTACAAATGCCTCATTGGATCTTCATGGCAACCTTGCAAAGTGCTATTACTGTTCTCATTTTACAGTTGAGAAAACTGAGGCAAACAGTTTAAGTGTTTTGCTTGGAATTACATAGCTAGTAAGGATCTTGATGATAGATTTGAACTTAGGTCTTCCTGATTCCAGGCCCAGTACTCTATCCACAGCACATCACCTACCTTTAATATTCATTATTATTCACATTTCCCACTTATGTACAGGGGTCTTCTTTAAAATACTTTTAACTCATATTAATTAACTGGTATGTTAAAGGTACTCTGCTAAAAGGAATACACACACACACACACACACACACACACACACATCAGTTGATGAAAACTGGACAAATGGCCCATTTTATTTTGTTCCCATACTTGTGTTTTATAAGACTACATTGAAGATTTTAATGTAAGTAGAGAAGACAATTTTCTTGGATTTGTACAGCCCTCATAGTGTTGGAGACACTAACTGTAATACCCAAAGGTAAGAATTTATACTACCTATTTCACAGTGACATTTTGAGAAAAGCTCTTTGTAAACCTAAACATGTCATAGAAATGTGAGCTATTATTATTATTATTTTGTTGCCAAAAAAATAACCTATTAATTCACTGATTTTATTGAGGGGCAGGTTCTTGCCCCATGTCATTAAGCATTATATTTTATACGTTAGGAAGTGGACCAAAATTTGGCTCAAATTGTACTTAACTCTTTTTTATTTGAATCTCATTAATATTAGAGTAGATAATTCAACTGGAAAACAGTACTTGGATTAAATTAGTTTTTGAAATATACAGTTTTTTATAATTCATTAAGCATATTTTATATTCACTGCAAAGCACATGGAAAATTACCATGGGGGAATGTTTTTTCTATATTTTATATGTCTTCTTTGCTGCTAGGAAAAAAAAAAAGATGTAGCTTTGAAAATGAAATGCATGTATATAGGATTTTGATTCTATATGTAAAATAGTTTATAGTATATAACAAGACGTGCAGGCCCCCTTAGGGTTTTATATTCAAATTTTGACATGTAATAAAAATGTCTGAGCAGAAAAGGAGCCTCATAATAGATATGAGATATAGTTCTTTAAAACTTATGTACTGACATACAATATTAAAGAGTTCACAGTAGTTGACTTGTAAATTTGAAGAGAAAATATAATGCCAGGTATCTGTTAAATATAATGCTAAGAATTTATAGAACATATCCAACTGCAATACAAAAGTATGTTTTAAATCTTTTTTAAATATGAAAATCATATTCATCTTTAGTGCACTAGCAAAGATATTTTTACATAATGCATATCCTCAATCTTTCATGCACTTTGCATAATGTATAAATCTGGAAAAACAAAATTCTCTTCTGGAAAGCAGATGCCAGAATGTGCATTCCCCTTTTGGAATCCAAAAAGCAAATTTAGAGTTACAGAACTTATTTTTAAAATGCATAAAGTCAGAGGTTATACTAATCCAGAAATTAAAAGAACATTTGCTTGGTAGCATGTAGAGTATATATCTCCTTGAGGAGAGTAGCATCCCATTAGAAACTCAGGTTATGTCTACTTGGAGTGACTGGTAAAATTAGAACTGAAAATTCTAATTTGATTGCTTCATATATTTATGCCACATTAGTATAAATCAGAGCTGGCTTCCTAAGTCTCAGCTTAAATCTCATCTTCTGAAGGAGGTTTTTTCTGGTCTTTCAGCTCCTCTACTCCAATCCCAAACACACTGACTTCTCTCAGATTATCTCCCATTTACGTGTTGCTTCCTCCATTAGAATGGGAACCTCTTAAGGACATGCAATGTGCATTTGTTTTTCCTTGTATCTTAGCATTTATAACAGTGCCTGGCACAAAGTAAGATCTTAATAAATGTTTGTTGACCAACTGACTGAATTTGGGGACTTATGTAAGTTTTGATTTAAAGCCAAATAATTTCATACATTTCAGGGCAGGCTCAACAGATCAAATTTCAATTTTTAGTTCCAACTGGTTATAGACCTTGACTCCATTTAGTGACCTGTAGTGACAGGCATGTGCCTGGCCAACTTTAGAGCCAGCTTTGATTGTATCTGTTTCTGATAAATTACATACCTGATGATCTGAAGGCCTTAGTATTTTACAATGGCTCAGTTTCTCAGGCAACCAAAACCCAGGTTATTTAGTTAATCATACCCTATATTAAAATTAATACCCTGAAGCAGTTTGGTAACTAGGGCAAATGGGTAGCTGTGCCTTATGCATCATTTGGTCCATAAAAGTAAACAGAAGATTCTGCTTTTGTCTTTCAAATATATTGAGGGGAAAAAAAAACCTGGTTGTTTACAAATAATATTTATAGATAATTCTTTATCTTCTCAAGTTTTTTTTTTTAATTTGAAAATGATATTTGTAGATCTGGGAAGAAGGGCACTCTTTTTTTTTTTTTCCAAGGTGAGGGGGCAGACCAGAATACCTAAGAGACATAATATGACAAAAATGAAGACTTACTACAATTGTCAATATATAACATTTATTGGTAGTGTGTATCTCTTCTACACATTTATCTTCTGATAATTTTCCAAGAGATAGCAGATTTAGAATGCAATCTTGAGTCCTGCAGGAGAGTCTAAATTTCACCTCATGTCATTGCTGTAGCAAGAAGGGCAGCAGTCACATAAAAGCTAACAATCACATTTCATTTTCATGATCACTTGAAGTGGGATTATCAGAATGTTTTTTCAAATGTCGTTTATTTTTTTTTCTTTCTGAGTGGCATTAGAGAAGTGAGTGTGTGGGAAGATGACATCAATTGATATTGTATGGGGAAGATAGTTTTAAAAATCAGACTTGCTGAAAAGTAAACACCATCATCCAGTCATTTGCTGACTAGAGTAATAATAGAAAGGAGTGGTATGATTTTTGCCTAAGAAACATAAGGAAATATATATTAGGGAGAATACTGAAAGATTTTATTTAAACTGAGTTTACAAACTTTTGGGTTCATGACAAGACCCTCTTATATTGGTTTTCTCACATAAAATGATGAAAATAGTTCTCTGAGAGAATCTAATTCACAAGTTTTCTATGAGGCTCAAATGAGATAATGCATGTAAAGAGTTTTATAAAGTTTAAAATGACCTATAAATGACTTCCATTGTTGTGTTAATGATGTTGCTAATGATGATGATATGAAAACAATGATAATGTGTGTAGAGCATTAGGAAGATTTGTCCATGTCCTCTAGGAACTATATGATTGATTTACAACCTCTAAAATAACTTGTAAAGTTGCAAGAAGTAATGATACTGCTCAAAGAATCAGACAAGAATAGAGTATCAACATATATATTGGCAGACTAGGGAGAGACCATGGCTGGGGGAGGCACATAGCCTTATGATACTTCATTTTCCAAGTTTACCTAGATGAAAGGTCTTACAAATATATTAGCATAATGTAATTAATCTCAATAATCATGGGGCCTTTTGGGGTTACTTTCATTTCCATTGTTCATCTTTTCTTCCTATTCTTATTTATGTGTGGAACTCTCAGGAGGTTATTAGATCTTTAAAAATGTAATGCATTATTGTTACTTCTTTATTGCTATTGTAATTACTGTGAAGACTTTCAACTGCTATTATAATTTACTCATCTAAAGAGCTTATTGTTATTGTTCAGCCAGGTGAACTGTGTTTCTACTTTAGGGACTTCATAAAGTGTAGTTTTTTGGTGTAGTTTCGTGTGATATTTTACTTTCTTTCCCCTCCCTCAAATTCTGGTAATATGAATGAAAACTGATCAATAAAACAAAAGTATGGGGGAATATTCTAAAGGACCTAATAAACTTATCAATGTAAATTGGAATCTAATGCTTAATGTAGAAAGGTGATAATTAAAGTGCAATGGCAGAAAATATATTTTAATTACATTATTTGACTTTACCTGAATAGCACAGAATTTAAATGAGACAATGGATATAAAGTGATTTGAGAATTTTACAGTCCTATAAAAATCTATTATTACTATTAATATATCAGTCATATTAAACTTGAAATCAACAGGCAAAGTCAGTTTATGAAAGTTTTTTCCCGAAATTCTAGTCTCTGAAAGCAGAAAACTAACAGCTTCATTTACTTCTTTTATACTTTTTCTATAGTCAATTTCTTCACTATGTTTGGTTATATAGTGGACTTTCAGGTATTTGAATGAATTGTCTAATAAAGTGCTATCATCATCTAAGCATAAAAATAAGAGTAGAATTTATCTTTTAATGATCAGGCCCCTATCTCCCAACTGCTTTCCTTTCTCCTTTTTTCTTGTCATAATTTTTCATACTGATCATATCAACTCTAGGAAACACCATTTATGCAATTGTATAATTAAACTTTAATATGAAGTAAAATAATATGAGTATTCAAACTATATACTGTTGAGGCAAGCAACAAGCATTTATTAAACACTTATTTGGTGCCAGACACCTTGCTAAACACTGGAGGTAAAAAGAAAAAGCAAAAATTGTCTCTGCCCTTAAGGAGTTTAGAATCTAATAAAATGCACATAGATGAGAATTCTAATAAAATGCACTTAAATAGGAATACAGAAAGTATATGGAAAGTAAACATAGAGAAGAAAGCATTAGTAGGTGGGGAAATTGGGACAAGTCTAGGAAGTCTGTGACTGTAAGAGGTAAGGGATGAGGAAGAAAGGTACTCTACATATGGGGGGACAACCAGGGTGAAGGCATAGTGATGGAAATGGAATTGGAATGGTGTTTGTGTGCACGTGTGTAAAAGTGTGTGCTTTTGTGAAAGTGAGATGGCATGTAGGCCACTATTGTAACATAGAGTGTATGCAGGGTACTAATGTATAAGAAAACTAGAATGATAAGAAGGTCCCAGATGATTTAAAAAATCTTTTAATGTTAAAGCTCATGTTTGCATGTGGAGGTAGTAGGGAACTCCAGTTGATGAGGATGGGATCTGGATCCCAAAAAAGGAAAAACCCTGAGCTTTCCCGGGAGGCCAAATGTTCACCTGAGACTATAATCCTATCAACTGGCCTTTCATTATCCCCTATGCCCAATCTACCTCCAGATGGCCCCAGGCCACTTCCCACCCTTATCCTATCTGGACTCCATTCTCCCTTGGTCCAGGTCCCAGGGTTCTGTTCACTCCAGCTTACTGGCCATTCCCATCCAGATCTTTCTTAAACTCCTCCTCCAGTCAACTCAAACTACTTGGCCACTCTTAGATCCTTCCCACAATCTTTCTGTATATAAGGTCCATCTCGTCTCCATTAAGGTGCTCAGATTCTTAAAATCTAGCCAAATGCTCAGATTCTTTAAGAGTCTGGCTCATATGACGGATGTTCTAATAAACCTTCTCTTTGACTGAAAGAAAAGTTGGGTCAAATTCTTTTGGGCAGAAATCTTGTGTTGTGATTTTGGGGTCCCAGCACTGCTAAACCTCAACACAGAGGTTGATTGATTAGTGTGGTAGTATTCAGGCCTATGTACTAGAAAAATCCCTTTGGCAGCCATGAGAAGGATGTATTGGAGTGAGAAGAAACTTGAGACAGAGACCATTTAATCATCAAGGTGAGAGATGATAAGGGCCTGAATTAAGATAGTGTCTATATAAGAGAGAAGAGAATGTATGTGAGAGACATGGTGAAAACAGAAATGATATATACACACATATAGGTATGTGTATATGTATATACATAATACAACATGCATTATCTATGAGTAATATCCATTACGATATACTATTATGTAGCAATATACCTCACTATGAGTAATATACATTAGTATACACACACATTTGTTTAATTAATTGATCCTTTGAGAATAGCATAGTATCTAGAATACTAGGTTTTAAGCCAAAGGACCTGTTTACTGTTGTACTGTTGAGGGTTAGGGTTTAGGGGTGCTGGGACCCCAAAATAGTGACACACAGGTCCTGCCTGAATGCATTCAACCCAAGACTTCTTTCAGCCAAAGACAAGGTTTATTAAAGATCCACCATATTGGCCAGACTCTTAAGGAATCTGAACATTTGTGACAAGCAGGCTAGATTGAATCTCAGCTGTGTGCCAAATTTTAAGAATATGAGCTATTGGCCAGATTTTAAGAATATGAGCACTTGAATGGTGACCAAGATAGATCTTATATACAGAAAGACTGTGGGAGGGATCTAGGAGTGGCCAAGTAGTCTGAGGTGACTGTGAGGAGGGGTCTAAGGGAGGATCTGAATGGGAGTGGCCAGTAAACTGGGGTAAATGTGAGGTAAAAGGGATCAGGATCCTGGACTACCTGGCCAAGGGAGAATGGAGTCTAGATAGGATTAAGGGTGGGAAGTGGCCACAGGTGATCAGGAGGTAATAGAACAGAACTGGGAGATTGGGTTTAGCCACAAGAAAGGCCAACTGAGTGGATTAGGACTTACTTGATCAAGTAAGAAAATTCAAGGAGGGGAGGTTTCCAGAGCTTGTACCCTGTCATTGCCCCTTCAAATAAATGGGACTCAAATTCTTTTGGGGTAAGAGGCAAAGGTCTCAGCTTGAGCCCGTACCCCATCATTACTTGATGATGTCTAAGACTCCTTCCAGATTTAAATCTATGATATTATGACCTGGGCTAAAATTTTACCTATTCTTCCTATCTGTGTGACCTTGAGTAAATAAATCACTTAAATTCTTTAGGCCTTGGTTTCCTCTATAAAATGAAGAGCTTATTCCAGGTAACCTTCGAGGATCTTTTCAGCTCTAAATTTTAAGACCCAAAGAAGATATTTTCAAAAATAAATAATCTAGTTCCTGGTTCAAAGTGTGTAAACAACTTAGTCACTTTTAAAATTTAATTCTAAATTTATATCTAGAACTAGTGGATCAAGTAACAACTCCAACAATATTTTATTAGTGTAACTGCCTTCCCAAGACCACTCCAACACTACTGTTCTCATTAGTCTACATTTTCATTTTTCAAGGATTAAGGTAAAAATCTCACAGTTGATACATTGTGTCAGTTGTGGGACCATGACTGAGAGAAGCTATTAGGAGATAGATATTATTCTATTCTCTCTAATTAAAAAAAAATAAAAATAAAAATAATAAACAACAACAACCAAAAAAAAAAAAAAAGAACAGTCCCTTCTCTCAAGGAACTTATGTTCTACTATCAATGGTTGGTTGGCTGGTTGGTTGTTGTCCTTCATTCTTGAAAAGGATCAAAATGACATCACTATGCTAGAGTCTAGCTATAGTGTGTTTGACTGTGGCTGAACAAACCAATATGAGCTCAGAATGCTATACCACAGGTTGAGCACAAATAGTCGACGTGAACATTTGGAGTAGATTCTCTAAATTTTCACATGTCATGTTTCTTTTGATCTACCACAATTCTGCTTTGTTCATAGAGCACGGCACCTTCTGTGATGAGAGCAGGCCATGTTGGGCAGTACTGTGTTAGTGTCTCACATGTCACACAATCAATTCCAAAATTCTTAAGAGAGATCTTAAGAATGTCCTTGTATCACTTTTTCTGACTACCATGTGAGCACTTGCCCTGTGTGAGTTCTCCATGAAATAGTCTTTTTGGCAAGTGTATATTTGGCATTCAAACAACATGCCTAGACCATCGGAATTGTGCTTCCTGCAATAGAGTTTGAATGCTTGGCAGTTTAGTATGAGAAATGACCTCAGTGTCTGGTGGTGATTCAATTTCCTGGCAAGGCTCTGGTATACTGTTCAGGTTTCACAGGTATGTAACAATGAACTCAGCACAATGACTCTGTAGACCTTCAGTTTGGCAGTCAGTCTAATACTTCTTCTCTCCCGTACTTTCCTTTGGAGTCTCCCAAACACTAAGCTAGCTCTGGTAATGCCTGTTTCAACCTCATTATCAATGCGTACATCCCTGGAAAGTATACTGCCAAGGTAAGTGAACTTATCCACAACATTCAGAACTTCTCCATTTGCTGTAACTGATGGTTCCACATATGGGTGGTGTGGTGCTGGTTGATGGAGCACCTGCATTTTCTTGGTGTTAATTTTTAGGCCAAAACTAGCACAAGCAGCAGAGAATTGATCCATGTTTCATCTCAGCCTCAGAGGCTGCATTGAGTGCACAATCATTGGCAAACAGTAAATCATGCACCAACACTCCCTTCACTTTGGTCTTGGCTTGTAGCCTTTTGAAGTTGAAGAACTTACCATCAGTGTGGTAGCTGACTTTGATGCCATTTTTGTCCTCACTGAAGGGATTTGACAGCATGGCTAAGAGCATCATGCTAAAAAGTATGGGAGCAAGCACACAGCCTTGTTTTACTCCACGGTGACTGGGAAAGCATAAGAGCATTGTCCATTATCCAGAACCTGGAAAGCATGCCATCCTGAAATTGAGGGACAATGCTTATGAACTTCTCCAGGCAACCAAATTTTGACATAATTTTCCATAAGCCTTCATGACTGACAGTATTAAAGACTGGTATGTGTATATGTATATAGGTAATACAATATACATTATCTGTAATTAATATCCATTACTATATACTATTATGTAACAATATACATTACTATGAGTAATATACATTAGTATACAAACAGACACATTAGTTTAATTTATTGATCCTTTGAGGATAGCATAGTATCTAGAATACTAGGTTTTAAGCCAAAGGACCTAAGTTGATCATATCTACAAATGTTGTATGCAGACCTCTGTTCTGCTCCCAGCATTTCTCCTGGAGTTTTCAGGAAACAAAGACCATATCAACCATTCCTCATCCCTTTCTGAAACCACACTGGCTCTCAGGTGCCAACGATGACTAAGAGAGAGACCCCCCTGTGATTATCACAGGACAATCTATTTCCTTTACCTTTATTGAGATGGACAATGTAGGCATCCTTGAATTCCTGGGGCATGACCTCTAATTGCCATATAACCCAGAAAATTTCAGTCAGTTTTTGTATGAGCAGTGAACCCCTTTCTTTGTACACCTCAGCTGGAATATAATCAGCACCAGGTGCTTTGCCATATAAAAGGAGCTTAATGACATTCAAAATTTCTTCTTCAATTGGATCTTTAGCTAGGGAGGGATTGACTTCACCCTGAGGTAAATCATCAATGGCTTCAACATTTATTGATAATGGTCTGTTGAGATCACTATGGAAGTGTTCAGCCCATCTCTCTAAAATCATATCCTTATCTTTAATCAATGTGGCCCTATCAGAACTGAGTAGTTGAGATGCACTGTAGGTCTTTGGTCCATATATAGCCTTCAGGGTGTCATAAAAGTGCTTTGGATTGTTACTTTCAGCATAAAACTGAATTTCATCTCCCTTCTTATTGAGCCAAGAATCCTGCATCTCACTAACCTTTTTGCTTGTGCTTTACTTTTGATGGAATTAAATGCTGCCTTCTTAGAGAGGGATAAACTACTCTGTTGATAAATCCTGTGGAGTTCTCGTTTTTCATTTAGCAGCTTCTGAATTTCCCCATCAGTTTCATCAAACTAGTCTTCATGTTTGTGAATGTTCTGACCCAGAAGAGCAAATGCAGTGCTGTACACCAAATCTCTGAAAACTGCCCACTCTTTTCTGCTCCACTGTTGCCAACTGTGTGGTGGCTCAATTTACCCTCCAAATAAGCAACAAAAAAGAAGAGAAGATCTCTAATGTGTTGACATTAATCCTTCTGGTAGTCATTTTGCTTTGGGGAGTCACCACTATTGATGAATGTGAATATTTAGCTTGGATAGGATAAGTCTACAATCAGTCCAGAACTCTGCACCACACATTGCCTTCAGTACTCTCACACCCTATCTGTCTCTTCTCCTTACAATCACATAGTCTATTAAATGCCAGTGTTTGCCGTGTGGGTACATCCATGAAGTTTTATTGCATTTAGATAAAAGTAAGACAGTGTTGGTGATGAGAAGGAAATGAGATGCATAAGCCTTCAGTAGTAAGTAACCATTGTTATTGTTATTCCCAACTCCATTCCTCCCTAGGACTCCCTATGAGCTCTGGTAGTCTGAGCCTAATCTAGCATTAAAGTCACCCAGAATTATAAGCTTGTTCTCTTTTGGCACATTGATGATAAGTGTCTCCAGGTCTTCATAAAATTTTTCTTTGACCTCATCAGAATTCATCATGGTTAGAACATAGGTACTGATGATGGTAGTGTGATGTTTTCCTGCCAGTGGCAATCCTATTATCATGAGGCTGTTGTTCACCCATTTTAGTAGGCATGTAAGCTTGTTGACTAGATTAGTTTTGATTGCAAAACCTACACCAGCTTGAAAGTGCTCCCCTTCACTGAGGCCACTCCAGAAGAACATGCATTGAGCTCTGACTTCAGGAAGCTGGCCTTCATTTGCCAGCCTTGTCTCTTCACTCAAGGCTGCTATTTGGATGCATAACTACTGAGTTCTCCTGCAAAAAGACCTGTTCATCTTTCAGGTCTACTGGATTTTGTGTTGTTTATAAGTGTGTGCACATTCTGTGTACCAATGATATGTGGAATCATCTTTACAGTTTTTATATACTTTTTAGTGTTTCAACAGCAGGGAATAATCAGGCCAGGGTTGGGTAAGCAGACAAATTTTAAGGCATCTTTTCTAGCCCCTTCCTCACACCAGGAGGTGAGCAGTGTAGTCCTTAAAACACTGCTTAGACACTCAGGGGGCAGCCAAATCCTACTGCTGCTTCCATTGAGAAGACAACCCTATGGCCTAGGCTGCCTTTGTTCAGTATTGTGACTACAGCTCCCAGTATATCCTCACCTGCTGCTTTGTCACTTGCCTGTCACCACAGGACTTTGAGATAGGTAAAAATGGTAAAATGGTATGGATGATGTCTTTTGATTCATGTATAAATTAGATTTAAGGGAGGCAGAGTTGTGTGAAGTCATTAGCCTCACTCTCTCCTCCAGAGTCATGACAGTCCAGTGACAGAACAGAGTGGTGACAGCTCAAGTCCATGTGCTGAAGTGGTTACTGGGGTGTGGTCACTGTGCATGCTATAGCTTCTTGGGTGGAACAGGTAGACACCAAAGTTTGAAAGCAGTCCTGAAAAAGGCTTGGCATATCTCACAGCAGAAGTACTAGTCTTCCCTGAAAACACCCTACACTCTACTATCAATAGTAGGTATTTGTGAAATGCCAGTTGAGTCTAATTGAACTGAATGGAGTAGACTGGTATTCATTTATAGCCAGGAACACTTTGTGCAGTTGAATGTGAGAAGTCATTTAGCCTATTAACTAACAGGTAAATTATTTGTTTGGCTACTAATTGCCCAGGACAGTATAAGTCTTTCAAGCTTTTACCAACAACTGTCTTGAAATTGGATATATGAATAACTTGAATTCTGCAATGACATTTTCAAATTTTGGCAGTTCTCAAAATATACTTTTGAATAGATTAAAAAGTGAATAGTACTCATTCAAAAAGTCAAAATACAGTTCCAGGTATTGTGGAATGATTATAAGATCTACTTAAGTTTCCATGAATATTCATCACCTTACAATATAAAGTAGAAACCAAAAAGCATGTAATCAGAGAGTGCACATTTGCTTGTATGTGTATTGAATGGCAGACACACACACACACAATTAAAATTGGAAATGTGTCACATTTATTTTCAATCTTACATTTCCAAAGAATAGGTATTACACTTCTTCCTCCTAATTTCCCCCCACTCCAAAAACAACAACAAATCTTTTCATGATATTAGCTGACATCTATTGTTGGTGAGGTGATATGTAATACAAAATTATATTTATGACTGAATGAAAATTTAATTCAATAGGGACTGCCTTCCTTCTCCCTCTTGAGTTTCCACTCCTTTTTAAAAATCCAATTCAAATGTTGACTTTTCTAGGAAGCTTTCTTTGAGTCTTACCTCTAGACCCCAATGACCTCCACCCCTCTACTTTTTATAATATTTCTTCTGAATCTTTCATTGGAGGTGAAATATCACTTTATATTATAGATATTTGTGTATGTGTCACATTCATCTTCCAGATTGTAAGCTACATGTGGACAGAAAGCTTATATAAATGAACACCATATGTATTTGGTTAGCTAGAACAAGAGAGGCATTCTAATTTCCCTGCTCAAAAATCTTCAGTGACTCACTGTTTTCTGTGGGGGAAATAGAAAATCATTATCCTGACATTTAAATCCTTCTGCTATATGACTGCCACCTACTTTACCAGATTTATTTGATATTATTTGCATCCATTCATTCTCTGACCCAGGAAAATGAGTCTACTACCTGTTTTTTCCTGTTCTTCAATAGTTGACACCATACCCCCTCAAAAATCCATATCTTTACACAGTTGATTCTGTATATATGGAACATACTCCTTCCTTACCTCCTTTACTTCCTTTAAAGTGGCTCACCTTACACCTTTCTTGATTAGCCTAATACCTGTATTCTGTCTCTCTTGAAATGATTATATATATTTTATTTATGTATGTGTGTCACTGCTATAGCATAGAATTTAAGTGCCTCAATGTCAAGGAACATATATGTATATATGTATATGTGTGTGTATATATATATATTATATATTATATATAATGTACTATATAAATTACACATATATGTGTATATATGTACATACATACATGCATACACATACACAATATACATATACATACTTATGATATATAGTACATAATATATACTTTTTTTCTTTTTTCTTTTGCATCTCCATTGCCTGACCTAGCACTTGAGACATGGAAAGTGCCAATGTTTATCGAGTGGAATTGAACTAAACTTTATGCTATCATCCAAGAAAAAAAAATGTATGTGTGAAAGTGAGAATAAATTCATGTTAAGAAGTTTTCATTTGTGTGATGGCAATCTAGATTTAGAGCTATAGGGATCATTAAATATTATGTAATCCAACCCCCCCCCTCACTTTAAAGAAGAAACTGACTTGCTCTAAATCATACATGAAGTATGTAACAAAACTCTCTTGAAACCAACTCATCCAAATCAAACATTTATTCTAGCACACTATGTAGCCTCTGTCTCTCCCCAGATAGAAGATGAAGGATTGAGGGAGATAGTGGCAAGTAGTGTTCTGTTAGGGGTACTTTAGACACCTCTATATGATAATGTAGGACTCTAATTCACTTGTTCCTAATTCCAATGTTCTTAAGGCTACAATATCAAAATAGCTATGAGCTTTGGGAGAAAAACCTAGAATTAACAAAAATCCTGGGTGAAGCTCAAATTAAATGACTTTCAGAAGAATCAGGAGATCACCCATTTCCCCTTCTGTCTTATTTTATAACTAACCAGAGAATAGGAAGGAAAAAAAAATCCATCAATGTATAAGCCATAAGAAAAGGTGACTATCCAGGAGACTTTATTTTTCTGAGAAAGGGTGGGTCTACACCAGTGATGTCAAACTCAGATAGAAACAGGGGCCACTAATTCATATGTAATGATTCCTATAGGCACATGTTGACTTAGAAACTACATATTAACGTTATCTATGTTTTATTATAGGGGAGGAAAGGTGGTGCTATTGATAGAGTGCTGGGCCTGGAGTCAGGAAGACTCATCTTCCTGAGTTTAAATCCAGCCTCAGATTCTTACTAGCTGTGTGACCCTGGGCAAGTCATTTAACCCTGTATGCCTCCATTTCCTCATCCATAAAGTGAGCTGAAGAAGGAAATGGTAAACCACTGCAGTATCTTTTTCAAGAAAACCCCAAAAGGAGTTACAAAGAGTCAGACACTACTGAATAACAACATGTTTTACAATATTTTAAATTTATTTTGTTAAATATTTCACAACTACATTTTAATCTGGTTCCTGCCACGTGCAAGGGTGATTTAGACACCTCTGGTCTATATTATGGAAATCTCAAAAGAGTTAGATACCTTTTGGGATGCTTTGGTGAAAGCAGAAAAAGCAAAACAAAGCTCTTGTAATATGTGACTTGTCCTACTACGACATTATGAGCTGACCTGCATTTCATCACTTACTCATCTCACTGTGTACATTGGATTTATAGAAGCAAGGCAGTTTGCTACTAGATTGATAGATCTAAAATTAGAACATGCACTCAGAAGATTACTTTTTCCTATTTTAAAGTAAGAGAATTAATAGTTTTTCACATGGAAAATAAGCCATTCTCCAAATAAACCTTTTTAAAATGATGATCAAATTAGTAATTCTGGAGCAAATTAAAAAAAAAAAATAACTAGAACCTTTCTTTGAATCTTGAAGAAAAGATGATGCATGGAAAGGAAGAAAAACTTGTTACAACAGAATGCATGATATACACATCATCCTGGGAAATGCAACCTTGTTTAAGAAAGATCAATAAGCCTGATAACTCAGTTGGTAACTGGAAATAGAATATTCTTGTTATCAACCCACCCCATAAAATTCTTTTTTTTTTTTTTTGTAAAATGGAATTTATTTTTAACTTAAATTTAAACAGTAATTAAGCCCATAAATTTTAATTTTAATTTTGGGGAAAAATGATAATGTTATCCAAAAAACGGAGATAGACAAATAGATCTCTAGAGCTGCCAAGATACTTTAGAGGTATAACCTCTTAATTTTACAAATAGTAAAGATCTTCCTTCAGGGGGCAGGTAGGTGGTACAGTGGATAGAGCACTGGCCCTGGAGTCAGGAGGACCTGAGTTCAAATCCAGTCTCAGACACATAACACTTACTAGCTGTGTGACCCTGGGCAAGTCACAACCCCATTGCCTAACAAAAAAAAAAAAAAGAAAGAAAAGAAAAGAAAAACAAAAAACAAAAACAAAACAAAAAAAAATATCTTTCTTCAGGAAACTGTTTCCTGGCATGCTGACATTAGAATGTCAGTCTCCTGATTCCTCATCCAGTCTTCTACTCTCAGTAGAATGTTACCTCCTGCTATATATAAGTTCTTTTCTATGCATATACAGGGATATCAGTACTTCAATAGGATAATATTTAATCAACCACTTGACTTGTCATTGATTTTATGTAAGTTAGAAAATTGGCTGATTTTCTTTTTATAAGCAGATACATTTTTTCCATTTGAACGCTTCTAGCTTTTCATACTTGACAGCATACATATGTGGTAGAATAATTCTTTTTTTTTTAATTTTTAGGCAGTTGGGGTTAAGTGACTTGCCCAGGGTCACACAGATAGTAAGTGCCAAGTATTTGGTCTGAGGCTGGATTTGAACTCAGGTCCTCCTGACTTCAGGGCTGGTACTCTATCCATTACGCCACCTAGCTGCCCCAAGGTAGAATAATTCTTATGATTCTCAGATACTTTCATATAGCAGTTGATCCATAATCACTTCTCAGCTACCATTGAATGCTAACTTATTTCATATAACTGTATAGATCTGTGGAAAAGGAAGAAAATGGTAACAATACAAGAGGTGAAATACAGAACCATTGTACTTTGGGATTTGTTTTTCTACAGTATGGTTTCTATAGCTACTATGTCTATCAGGATAGACTATATTCAAATTAAACACAGTGAAACCTCCATTAACAAGGACCCTACTAATGAAAAAGATACTGCATTGAACTTTATGTACCTAAGTTTTTTTTTTTTAAGACAACACCATCTTGACTAATTTATCTTTATGTGGTATAGTTTTTTTTTGTTTCTATTTTTTAACATTCTTTTTATTAATTTATTTATTTTTAGTTTTCAACATTCACTTCCACAAGATTTTGAATTCCAAATTTTCTCCCCATCTTGCCCCTCCCTCAACCCCAAGATGGCATGCATTCTGAATACTCCTTCCCCTAATATGCCTCCCTTCTATCACCGCCTCCCCACCTTCTCTTATCCCCTTCCCCTTCTGTTTTCCTGTAAGGCAGGATAGATTTCTGCACTCCATTGCCTGTATATCTTATTTCTCAGTTGCATGTGAAAACAATTTTTTAACATTTGTTTTTAAAACTATGGGTTCCAAATTTTCTCCCTTTCTCCCTCCCCACCCACCCTCATTGAAAAGGCAGGCAACTCGATACAGGTTACACATGTGTAGTCATGCAAAACACTTCCTTAGTAGTTATATTGTGAAAAACTAACTATATTTCCCTTCATCCTATCCCCCACCTCCACTTATTCTATTCTCTCTTTTGACCCTGTCCCTCCTCAGAAGTGCTTGCTTATGATTACCCCCTTCCTCAATCTGCCCTCCCTTCCATCATCTTTCCCTTCTCTTATCCCCTTCCCCCCTATTTTCCTGTAGGGTAAGATAAATTTCCATACCCAATTGAGTGTGTATGTTATTCCCTCTGTACCTAAGTTCTAAAATAGATGACAACAAGGTAAGCTAATATCAGGGACTGAATTCATTTTTTTTAAAGTATGCCTTGAGTCAGTCCCATCTTTTCTACCTTTTACATCTGTAGTATCAGAGATGGTCAACACATTTGTTCATTTAACAATCATTTATTGATCACATACTATGGTCAAAGTATTGTGCTAGGCACTAAGTGAAAGAAAAAGATGAGTAAAATATAATCCCTGCCTGCTAAATAGTATTGATGATATGATACATACACAAATACAAAATAGATATAGAAATATAGAATATAGAATAAGAGTTTACAAACAAAGGACTATTAAAGGGTGGGAGGGAGATTAGTTTTTAGTTGGTGGGATCAAGAAGACTGCAAGAAAGGTGCTATTTGGCCTCAGCTTTGAAGGAAAAGAAGAATTTCCAGAAATAGTATGAGAACAAGAATTGATGTGGAAAAACCTGAGATGGATTTATAGATTGTACATAATTCAGTGTGGGTATAGATCATACAAGTAAGCAAAAACAGATTTCTGGACCACAGCTTAAAAATTAGGGAAATATGGGTGTTGAGTCATGGATCAAGGATATAGTACTACATAAGATAGTAAAGTAAGATAATAGTAGTAAGTAGTAGTAATAGTTGTGGCAATAACATTTATGTAATGGTTTATTTTCCAAAGTGATTCTCATATATTATCTCATTTTTATCTCAGTTCCTCATGTCAACTCTGTGAGATAGGCCTGGTTATTATGCCCATTTTACAGATGAAGAAACTGAACCTGAGAGATTAAATGACTTGCCAGGTTCACATTTCTGGTAAGAGTATGAATTCAAGTAAAATATTTGCCTGGAGTGTGCCAAAGCTATTTCAAAGGAGCTTGAACTTTAAAAAACAAAAACAAAAACAAACAAACAAACAAACAAAAAACAAACGGAGGGGAGGCAACAAAGAAAACATATATTTTTTCAGGCTTCATTCATTCGGACATGGGCTGGAAGTGTCTCTCTGCCAAAAGCATAATGCCTAATAATTTTTTTTTCAGTTGCCTCAATGGCAGTAGCATCATTTAAATTCAAAACAAAACAAGAACAACAAAAACAAAACAAAATACAAATAAAGGGCAACTGGCCCTTGTAGCTCCAGAAAAGCTTGAGGATAAAGGCACAAGCCCATGGACCATGACCCCTCCAGGCAATGGGGTTTCTGGAGCGCTGCCATGATGAGTTCAGCTCCACTGACTTATAAGAAGTTCTGGGCATGGGGCAGGAGACATAGATAGGGTACAGTTACCAGGAGGTTTCCCTGAGGGTGCACATGGACCTCTTTGGTGAAGCTGGCCAGGATGAAGCCACCTGGTCATTCTAGATCTTGTGGAAATTCTATTCAGTCCTGAGCTACCCAGGGAAACCTGCTCTGTATGATGAGCAAAGAATGGTGGATGGAAGAGTCTGATGTGCTCAGGCAGGACAAGAAATGATTATTGTACTGGTGACTGCTCTTTAAAAAGAAAACGTTAGGGGGACATTAAAAAGAAAAGTACATTGATTTTAAAGAAGAGTTGACTGATATTAAACAAGCACATATGGACTTCATGGGCAACATGGATCAAATTAGGACGTTTATACTATGTGCAGAATACGCTACCGAACTCAGAATAGGGAACATCATACAACTGGCCATTGATTCTGGAGAAGTTGCACCCTGTTAAGTTTTTTTTTTTTTTAAGAGTCAGAGGAAAAAAAAAGAATGCAAGAAAAATGAGAGCACAAGAAGAGGCCAAACAAGCAGATAAAAGCAGGAAGAGGCTGGGCCTAAAAACACCCCTCCAGAGCAGGCAAAAGGATTGGAAAGAAGAAATTGAACAATCTTCTGGCCCAGATGGAAGCAAAGTATTACACCTCTTAAAAAAAAAAAAAAACCAAGAAGGGAAAGAAATAATAAAGCAGATGATTTTGTTTCTTCAGTGGGCCTTCTGTTTAATTGACACCCAGCTACCTGGATAAAATTGTTAAAACCTTTATTATTGAGGAAAATGGTCCCTTCTGGCCTAGACTAAGCAGATCAATGATTTTCTGGTGAGTAAATTATTTAGCAATTCCCCCAGCCCATTTTAATTTGTTATAGGTATACTTTCAAAATGTTTAGTGGTAGTTATCTATTGTTTCTGTGAAATGTTCCTATTGGAAGAATTTAGTTTTAAGAGAATATTTATTTCCATGAGTCTTACACAAAGGGAGCTGTAGAAAAATTATGTCAAAAAAGGGTAGAAATTTTAGTGGAACTCACTCGACAGATAATGCTATTAACTACCGAACTACTCTCTGGTAAAGAAGTTAAATTCTTAAATCAGCCAGTGAACGACTTTATTCTAAATGTTTCTTTGCAAGTTTGTTTTTACTTATTTATAGTGAACAATATTTATTTTTACCATTTAGTTTAATATTATGCACTGTTGGTGTTGGCAAATATTTCAATATGCATGCAATAAACTAGAAAAAAATTTTTTTAAAAAAAAAGAAAAACAAAATAACAAAAGTAAACACTATTCATAGTCTCTCCAAGAAGGAGAACTCCATTGCTGGGGTGAAAATTATGGGAATGGAGGCAGCTAGGTGTTGTAGTGGATAGAGCACTGACCCTGGAGTCAGGAGGGCCTGAGTTCAAATGTGGCCTCAGACACTTGACACTTACTAGCTGTATGACCCTGGGCCAGTCACTTAATTTCATTGCCCAGCCAAAACAAACAAAAAAAAATATGGGAATATTGGGATAAAGTAAGTCTCCATTTTAGAATTTTTAAGAGAAGAAGAAAAAGCTGACATTGTATGACATACACCCTACAATCAGGGAAAGTAAGTTTTAAACATTTCAGAGAAAAAGACAGGTAGACTTACATGGATTAAAATTCAGTGGAGGTCTTTAGCTCAACCAAGATAGGAAGGAAACTTTTAAAAATAAAATCTTCAGGGGGTAGCTCGGTGGTGCAGTGAATAAAGCTCTGGCCTTGGAGTCAGGAGGACCTGAGTTCAAATCCAGCTTCAGACACTTGACAGTTACTAGCTGTGTGACCCTGGGCAAGTCACTTAACTCCAATTGCCTCACTTAAAAGAAAAAAGAAAAAAAAAAGAAAAAAAGAAAATCTTCATTAGCTGTAATTCTGATGATAAATAAATAAGGAGTTGACTAAAAAAATGATATAGATTACACAGAGAACTAATCAAAAATTAGATTTTTATAAGAAATGCACAGAAGATGGAAACCAAGAAAGTTTATAGATAATGAATCCACAGGGCTAAAGAAAGGAAAATGTCCCAATTTCTGTAAAAGTCAATTTTGTGGAGTCTGAAGACTGAAATCCAATAAACTTGTTTCCTATTCCTTTAAAAATTCAAAAATGTATTATTAAATGTATTATTAGTGAACATTAATGGGAGACAAAAATTACAAGGAGATAACATGGCTTTTTGAAGAACAGATCATACTAAACTAAATGCATTTCCCTTTTTGATAGAGTAGATCAGGAATATTATAGATACACTTTCCCTAGATGTTTAGCAGCATTTGACAAAGTCTCTCATACTACAATGAAAAAGATAGACAAATGTGAGTTCAATGATAGATAATACATTTAAAAGAATAAAAAGTAGTTTAATAGCAGGATCCAATGAGTAGTCATTGATGGGAAGGGATGAAGGGATTCATACAAAAGATCTGCCAATTATAGGATTTATTATCCCCAGTTATTGATGAGGGAACTGTGGTTCATTTGATTTATTGATCATTTATTTTATTTTAAAATTGACCATCTATTGATGAGACTAACTGAGGTTAAGTGACTTTCACAGCTGTCCTATTGAAAGAGGCAAAACCCTAGTTTTAAATTGTGGTGCAGTGGGTATTTGTGTGTGACAGAAGGTCTCTCTTCTGCTGGTGGATTCCAGTAGAGATACTGGAAGGGTATCATATATGTCTTAGAAGAAGAGGGATGCAGGGATAGAGGGGGGGTCATTGAGAAGATGAAACTAGAAACAATTTCAGTTCTGTAAGACAAAGGAAATTCTAGTATGTTGTTTTTAATATATCAAAGTTACACTTAATTTCAAGATCAAGAGATGTTGGAGCTCCACGATGCATAAGCATGGAAAGTGTAGAAAAATGAGACTGTAGGCTTGTCGTCTGTACTTTCTTCAGTTGGGATAGAGAAAGCTCAAGAGGGGGCTAAGCTGAAGAAAGAATGCCTTGATATCTCAAGGAATTTGGAGTTTGAATCATAGGGAATGATCCCAAAACATAGTGATGAAGTTGAGATCTCTAACATTTTTCACTACAAGTGCCTCTATATGAGTTTAACATTTGCTGTCTAACATTTGCTGAGACCATCTGCCACCACCACATGAGTACCTTTCCTCTTTTCCTATACCTGTTATCTCCATTGGTAATTTCACCAGCTCCTATAGGATCAATTATCATTACCTCTATGTAGATGATTCCCAGAGATTATATAGAGATTATGTATATAATCTCTGGGAATCATCTACATATGGGATGATCATATTTGTATATATGGGAATCATCCCAGATGATTCCCAGAGATTAAATATTCATAAAATATAAATATTAATATACACTATATGTGATTGATATTAATATATAATATATTGATTTATATATTGATATAATATAGCATATATTATAGTATATAGTATATACGATATATTATAGTATATAGTATAGTATGATATAATATAGATATATAATAATATATTATATATATAATATATATTGATTGATATATAATATAGAATATATTAATATCTGGGAATCAGATATTTATATTTATATATATAATCTCTGATAATCATCTACATAGAGGTATATATTTATATATATGTATATATATAGATATAGCTTATAGTCCCCTTCTTTATCCTGATCTGTAATCATGCATCACCAGCTACCTTCTGTAATTTTCCAGCTGGCTTCACTGTAGTAATCTAGGAGTGGCATCTGTCTCTAACCAAAGAACTCTGTTGCTAGGAGATAGTTCTGGATTGATGGCTGTTGGTCTTATTGTTAAATGTGTCTTTCTTCTTTAATTTTCCCATCTGCCTTGAGTGGTGGTGGTTTCTTAAACAAATGAATAATTATTATAAAATAATAAAATAATTTTTGGTATATGTTGAGCTGCATACATCCCTGAGTATTTATTTCTTTTTTAAACATATTAATTTTCAACCTCTTTTTATGTACCTTGAAATAATCCTTTGAGATGACAACCACTCTGAGCTATCACCTCACACCTGTCAGATTGGCTAATGTGACAGAAATAAAAATGACATGTGTTGGAAGGGATGTGGAAAAATTAGGACACCAATGCACTGTTGGTGGAGTTATGAATTGATCCAACCATACTGAAGAACAATATGGAACTATACCCAAAGGGCTATAAAACTGTGCCTATTCTTTGACCCAGCAATGCCACTACTAGTTCTGTATCCCAAAGAGATCAAAGGAAGTGAAAAAGAACCTATATGTACAGAAAGATTTATAGCAGCACTATTTTGTGGTGGCAAAGAATTAGAAATTGAGGGGATGCCCATCAGTTGGGGAATGACTAAAAAAGTTGTAGCAAATGATTATGATAGAGTACTATTATTCTATAAGAATTGATGAACAGGATGCTTCCAGAAAAAAAAAAAAACCTGGGAAAACACATATAAACTGATGTAAAATGAAGTAAGCCCAAGAGACCCTAGTAACAGCAGTAATGCATGATGATAAACTGTGAATGGCTTAGCTTTTCTCAGCAATACCATGATCTAAGACATTTACAAAGGACTTATGATGAAAAATTCTATCCATCTCCAGAGAAAGAACTGATAGAGTTTGAATGCAGATCTTAGTATATTATTTTTTAAAATTTTCTTTATTTTTAATTGATTTTTTCAAAAGATGACTAACATGGAAATATGTTTTGCACAATTTAACACATATAAGTGATATTGATTCTTGCATTCACAGTGGGTGGGAGAGAGAAATAATTCAGAACTAATTTTTTAAATGAATGTTAATAATTTTTTTAAAAGAAATACTCATTTGAATAAAATCTTTATCAGTCTGCTGGGAGAAGGAGAGGGAAGATGTTCAAATCAAACTGTGGAAGCCCTCAAATAATAATCTAATCTACTTCACTTGGAAGATAATAGAGACCCAATGCAGATTTCCAAGTGATGGAGTGACTTGCTTTAATTAAAATGAAATGGATAACCTATCTCCCAAGTGCTTCTGCCAGATTGATTGAAACCTCACAATTTCAGTGATAGAGTAATTAAGGGCAGTTGTTTGCTTTCTCAGGTAGTCTCAGAGTGCTGAAAAGGTGATGATCTCAAAACTTTCATTAAAGGCTTGGTGAGGCAGTGTTTCAGAACAATAACTGAGTAATTGTAACATCCTGAATCATGATGTTAGTAATTCATATTTATGTGGTATTTTATCTACATTATCTTATTTGATCCTTACAACAATGTAAAGTAGATCCCCAATGTCTATTTCTATTTCCCAGATCAGAAAACTGCCATATAGAGATCAAGTTTTTGTCCAAGGTCACACAGCTACTAAGTATAATGGGCAGGATTCAAAGCTAAGCATTTTATGATACCAGGGAGAGCACCACTCTTTTCACTGTCAAACTCTCATTGAAATGATTTATAATTATTTTTCATAAATCAGACTTAATGAGGTATAGAGATAGATTGCTACATTTCAGAAGGATTTTCAACTAAAAAGACTGAAGTAAAACTTAAAGTTAAATCCCCTTGTTAATTAGAAGATGAAGTTGATGTCAACACTCTTATTTCTTGAATAATACTTTTAGTGAAGGGTTTTGCTGTTGATGGTTTTTAGTTAAGATTCCAAGAAATAGTTGGAATTTATAGAAGAAATTCTGTTTTACAAAACACTTTAAGTACCATGTCACATTTGATCCTAACTACAGCTCTGGGATAAAGATGTTGCAGGTATAATTATCTCTATTTTACAAATAAGAAAACAGTCTCACATTTGTTAAGTCCATAGACAAATTATTAGAAGAAACTATGAACTTAAATCTCTTATGACTATAAATCTTGTATACTTTCCATTTCTTTCTCAAGAAGAAAATCTAGATTTTCCTTTGCACTTTACTTAAAAAAGAAATTAGAAAAACATGTATCACCACATCCCGGAAAAAAGAATTAGGCATAACCTGATGAGGTTATGTGAGGGTTCAGAATACATTTTGGCTCTTAAAATTTGTTACTTACTTTTTGAAAAAAATTTCCTCTAAAAGCAGAGAGAAGTAAGGTCCTTGTAAGTAGGAATTATTTCCTTCATTGTATTTGTATCCCCGGCTCTAACACATACCCTGGCATATCATAGGTGCTTAATTAATACTTGCTTATTGATTAGTTGATTGATTGAGTGGGCAACATGCCCCCATTAAGATACAAGTCTCATGAGGATACAAACAGTATCTCACTTCATCATTATATCTTCTCCAGCACCTAGCACAGAGTTGTGCTTAGAATACATTGGAACTTGAAATCTTTTTTTTTTTATATATGAAGTTTCTTTTTTTAAATTTTATTTATTTTTAGTTTTCAACATTCACTTCCACAAGATTTTGAGTTCCAAATTTTCTCCCCATCTGGTCCTTCCCCCCACCCTAAGATAGCATGCATTCTGAATTCCCTTTCCCCTAATCTACCCTCCCTTCTACCTCCCCCCCCTGCTTCTCTTATCCACTTCCCCTTCTACTTTCCTTCAGGGCAGGATAGATTTCTATACCCCATTTCCTGTATTTCTTATTTCTCAGTTGCATGTGAAAAAATTTTTTAACATGTGTTTTTAAAACTTTGGGTTCCAAATTTTCTCCCTTCCCCCTTCCTCAACCACCCTCATTGAAAAGACAAGTAACTTGATACAGGTTATACGTGTGTAGTTATGCAAAACACTTCCACAGTAGTCATGTTGTGAAAAACTGACTCTATTTCCCTTAATCCTATCCTGCCCCCCCATTTATTCTATTCTTTCTTTTGACCCTGTCCCTCCTCAGATATGTTTGCTTCTGCTTACCCCCTCCCCCAATCTGCCCTCCTTTCTATCATCCCCCTGCTCTCTTGTCCCCTTACTCCCACTATTATCCTGTAGGGTAAGATAAATTGCCATGTGCAATTGAGTGTGTATGTTATTCTCTCCTTAAGTCAAATCCTATGAGAATAAGATTCACTCATTCCCTCTCACCTTCCCCTATTTCACTTCCACTGTAAAAGCCTTTTCTTGTCTCTTTTATGTGAGATGATTTACCCCATTCTACCTCTCCCTTTCTCCTTCTCCCAGTATAATCCTCCTTCACCCCTTAATTTTATTCTACACATATCACCCATTCATCTTCACCTGAAGCTGTGCCCTCTCTCTCTCTTTCTCTCTCTCTCTCTCTCTCTCTCTCTCTCTACATACATACATACAAACATATAATTGTTTTCCCTCCAACTACTCCAATGCTGACAAAGAACTCACAAGTTACAAATATCATCTTTCCATGCAGGAATGTAAACAGTTCAACCTTAATAAGTCTTTTATGATTTCTCTTTCCTGTTTACCTCTTCATATTTCACTTGAGTCTTGTATTTGAAAGTCAAATTTTCTATTCAGCTCTGGTCTTTTCATCAAGAATGCTTGAAAGTCCTCTATTTCACTACATATCCATTTTCCCCTGAAGGATTATCCTCAGTTTTTCTGGGTAGGTGATTCTTGGTTGTAATCCGATCTCCTTTGCCCTCCGCAATATTATATTCCATGCCATGCGGTCCCTTAATGTAGAAGCAGCTAAATCTTGTGTTATCCTGATTGTGTTTCCACAATACTTGAATTGTTTCTTTCTGATTGCTTGAAATATTTTCTCCTCGACCTGGCCTCTGGAATTTGGCTACAATATTCCTAGGAGTTTTCCTTTGGGGATCTCTTTCAGGAGGAGATTGGTGGATTCTTTCCATTTCTCTTTTGCCCTCTGGTTCTAAAATATCAGGGCAGTTTTCCTTGATAATTTCTTGAAAGATGATGTCTAGGTTCTTTTTTTGATTATGGCTTTCAGATGGTTAAATATATTTTTAAATTCTCTCTCCTGGATCTATTTTCCAGGTCAGTTGTTTTTCCAATGAGATATTTCACATTGTTTTATATATTTTTTCATTTTTTTGGATTTATTTTACAGTGTCTTGATTTCTCATAAAGTCACTAGCTTCCGATTGCTCTATTCTAATTTTTAAGGAGGTATTTTCTTCAGTAATCTTTTGGACTTGCTTTTCCATTTGGCCAATTTTGCTTTTGAGGGCATTCTTCTCTTCATTGGCTTTTTGGACTTCTTTTGCCATTTGGGTTAGGCTATTTTTTAAGGTGTTATTTTCTTCAGTATTTTTTGGGTCTCCTTTAGGAAGTTGTTGACTTGTTTTTCATGATTTTCTTGCATCACTCTCAGTTTTTTCTCTACTTCTCTTACTTGCTTCTCAAAAGCCTTTTTGAGCTCTTCCATGACCTGGGACCAATTCATATTTTTCTTGTAGGCTTTGGATGTAGGAGCTTTGACTGTGTTGTCTTCTTCTGGTTGTATGTTTTGATCTTTTTTGTTACCAAAGAAAGATTCTATGGCCTGACTGTTTTTTGCAAGGTTTGGTCATGTTCCCAGCCAATTACTTGAGTTATAAACTCTTTGTTAAGGTAGAGGTCTGCTGTGGAGAATGTACTGTCCCAAACTTTGGGGGTTTTGTGCAGCTGTTTGCAAAGATACTTCTAGGGACCTGTAAATTTATAATTCTTCCAAGGTGGTATGATCAAGGGTGAGGTGTTTACTCCTTTCCTGGCCTGTGCTCTGGTCTATGAGTGACCACAAGCACTGTTTTCTGCCTTGGAACCGTGAAGAGGATTTCCTCTCCACCACCACTACAAGCTCCACCATACCAGCACTCTTGCTCACCCCAGAACCACCACCCAGAACTGTGACCCAGATCCAAGCAAGGCAAAGCAAGAGATTCCTGCCCCAGCACTGGCAAAGAGATCCCTGCAACCCCCCTTTTACCAGCCACTATATTCCCCCTTTGTCTGTGGGCCAGAAACTTGGGAAGCAGCTGCTTCCCCGGACCTGTCATTGGGGTTGGGGTTGGGACCGTGCTTTTCTCTCCCACTGCAATCATAGACTTTTGCCACTGACCTTTTAAGTTGTCTTTGGCGTTCGTGGATTGAGAAGTCTGGAAACCACCACAGTTGCTGTAATTCAGTCCTCTGAGGGCTGCTCCAGGTTTACTGAGTCCTGATTTGTCTGTGTGCTCATGCCAAACTGGACTCCTCTCTCTGCTCTGCATGATATGCCTTTCTGATCGAACATCCAGGCTGTCTTTGGCTGGAAATTTGTTTCACTCTGTCTTTTTGTGGGTTCTGCTGCTTTAGAATTTATTTAGAGCCATTTTTTACTGGTATTTCGAGGGGTTTGGGGGAGAGCTCAAGCAAGTCATCTTGGCTCCACCCTCGGAGGAAGCAGTTTTTGATCAGGCCTTTAGAATGGGTAAGATTGCAACAACCAGAGAGAAGGTGGAGGGCATTTATGTATTCATGGATATTAAATAGTAAGAACAAAAGTACAGGTCAGGAAGGCACAAGCTACATATACACGTATGTGTGTGTGTGTGTGTGTGTGTGTATGTGTGTATGTGTTTGTAGGTATCAGTTCAAAGAGTTTTGAAACAGGAGTGACACAGATAGGTTTTGCTTGAATATTAATTGATTGCAATATGAATAATTTTTTCATAAGAAGAAGAGATTTTACAAATGAACTTATTTTATATAGGAAGGGTGAATTTCAGAGTAAGAAAAATATATGTGAGAATGGTTTGCTTTACGGGTATGAAATATACTTTATAATGAAAACCTTTTGGTTTCACTTAAATGTTCTTGAATTAAATTTTCTGCTTGAATAAAATGCTCCAATGTGAAAAAAATAAAAGGTATCATTTATTTACTTTCTCAATTAAATTTATTCAATATACCCCCCAGGTCTTGCAAAAAATCTCCTTCTCTCTCTCTCTCTTTCTCTCTCTGTCTCTCACTTTCCATATCTATACATACACACAATACATATATATATATACACACACACACATACCTATTCACACCCATATATATATGTATGTACGTATATATATGTGTGTGTGTGCGTGCATGTGTGTATGCATTCTATATATATATATATATATATATAGGTGCTATAAGGAAATCACTTAAATTCAATAAATATTTACTAAATGCCTACTATATGTGAAGCACTGCATTAACTTTTGGAGATATAGTTACTGTCCTGAAAGAGTTTACATTCTACTCAAAGAGTCAGGTTATACTACACACACAGTTAAGTAAATGTAAGATTTTAAGCATATGTAAGATGTGCATGTTCATATGAATTTGTTAAAAATATAGATGCATGGTTCTCAGAAGACATTGATAGATATCACTTGCATCATGCTCCTTTCATTCCTGAAGACAACTAGGATTCCTGCCTTTAAGGGAGCAAGAGAAGGTAGATGCTCTTTTCTCCAATATCTGAGAGGTATCAGAATAGAAGTATAATTCTCTGACTAAATATTGCTGGCCTACAAAGTATAAAGGTGATGGGGAGTTGGAGGAGACAGAGGTTGTGGTGGTTCAGAATATTAGCCACTGGTCATTTCTCCCTTAAGGAAAAAAGGTAGCTCCAAATAATTAACTTTTAGTTTGGCCTCTTCCCACCAAGTTGCTGGTTACTAAAATGACTGTCACATATAGTGAATCCATTTATCTAGGCAAAACAGCAAACAGACATTGGGGAAGTTATACAGATTAGAATATGCAAGGATAATGTGCAAGAGTAAATTGTCTTCTAATGTGAATGAGACAAGATCTCAGTTGAAACCTACCAAAAAAAAAAGACTAATTCTGCCCAAAGGGAAAGTCTCCCAGAAGTCTCTAGAGAAACAAACTAGAAATAAGGGTTCTATAAAGGTCCTACTTCCTTCACAGGCCTGCAGATTCCAAAGTCTTTCTCTCTGTGCTCCCTGGAGTCTTTTCAAAAAGAAGTTTGCCAACGAGTGTCTCTTTCCCATGCCCCAAAAGTCTCAAAAGGTCTTTCTTTGAGGGTCTTCATTATAAAATGTGTCTTCTTCCGAATTCTCAAACCAGCTCTACCTCTTACACTGGCATGTCAGCATTATTTGCACCATTTAGGAGTCTCTTTTCTGAATACACAGTAGAGTGCAAAATCCCCCAGGATTGGGTAAAAGCCTAGTTACATAAATATAAACTAACTTGAAAAAGAGGGCACCAAAAATTTGAAGTGATCAGAAAAAGGAAAGAAGATGGTGTTTGAGCTGAGCCTTAAAGATAGGTTCTCCAAGATAGAGATGAGTATGTAGTAGATGTTATACAATGGGTGTTATTGGAAATGCAGCTATCCTAGAATCACTCCATAGATTTAATTCCTCATTGGCTCTAAATGTGTCTGTGTATGTACCCATAATCTCTTTTCTTTATATCTTAGAAGGAAAGAAAAAAGTATCCTTCTTAAGACAACGTGATATAATGAATTGATTCCTTCATCTGGAGTCAAAATGTCAGTTCTAATGTCTACAATCTATATACATTAGCCAAATCATTTCATCTTCTCTGGAACCCAGTTTCATCACTTATAAAATAAAGGGATTATACCAGATCAGATATTATTAATGTGTGTGTGTGTGTGTATGTGTGTATGTGTGTGTATGTGTGTGTTGCATCATGGATCTTTTTGGTAGTCTAGTGAACCATACAGACTTAGCCCAGTTCACGTCACGTAGTAAGCACTGGGAACTACCATATTTGTGATCTTTTATGCATAGAATTAAAGCATCATCAATCTGGAAAAGAGCCAAGGCTGTAAAAACAAGACAGAATTATTTTTGGAGAGATTATGTATTTCTTAAGCAGAGTAACAGCATGGTATGTTGGAAAGAATATTGGAATTGGATTCAGTATTCCTCAGTTTATCCTTAATAAAATTGTGACCCTGGATACATCATTTGCCCTCTCTGTGCCTCAGATATTTTCCTAATATTTGTGCTGTCATGGAATAGTTGGAAGAATTTGCATCAGTAGTAGTTCTCTATTCCTCAAATGCATCATCATGTAGATAAAACAGGATTAGAAGAGAGAATATTCATTTTTTTCTAGTTACAATAAAATTGCAACCATTAAATTTATCAAATTAAAATATATGGAGATCTTGCTAAAATTGTTGAATTGAATGAATTCTTAAATTCACTCATGTTTTCTGATATTTTTGGGAATGGATATCTGGTTGATTTTTCTTCAGTGTATTTTGTTTGGTTAGCTTTCTTCTTTGTTATAATTAGTTAATTACTTAATAGATAAATCTTGTTACTTCTATCATTTATTTATGTTACTTCTAACTTTGTATGCTTATTTTCATTTAATCAGCCACTGAAAGTAAAATATTACAGGTGATTAAACAAAGCATATTAGCTTCAAGAAACAACAGGTTATTCAAGATTTGTTGGAACCTTTATGTAACATACATGCATAAGAAGGGAAAGTTTTGCTTTAACATATTCTAATTTCTATGTATTTTTGAAAAAGATATTCTTTCCCCAAACACAAAGACATTAACAATATGTTTTTTTTATTCAAAGTACTAATCCGTTGAACTTACTTTTTTTTTATAGTAATTACATTTAAAAAGATTCCAAGCAACAAAGCACTCAAGTGATACAATGTTTCTTAAATATTAGCTTTGAGACAAGGGAGATAAAAAATACTACACATCTTTTTTTTTTTTCTCTTCAGAATCTAATAATTCAAAGGTACAATTCTTCCTCCAAAATAAGCCAATTCAACCTGAATATGAAAGGAAATGTTTTATACTCCATAATGATCCATATCATTATGGATCCATAGTTTGATCCATAGTTTGATCCATAGTTTGTCAGTTTGAAATTCAGCTATTTTTTCTTTTTTTTTTAATTTAAAGCCAGAATTTCTCTGTTAGAGAATCAATAGAAAGTATCAAATTAAAGGAGAATTGATGAGAATAATAGAAATTTGCACAGATTTTATTTTTTTATGTGAAGAATCTGAACTAGATGACTTTTTTTTTCAGTGGGGAAAAGGGCTTTTTGATACTGTGACTTCATTATTTTGTGGAATTTATAATGCAGAAACTCATTCCGTTTTAGATTAACAACTAATTTGTAAATTACTGGATTAAAGGGGCAACAAAAGGATAAGGAAGGGATCTGACCATGTTTGCATACTTGATATAAGTCAAAGATAGGTCTTGAACCCAAGATTTCATAATTGCAAGGCTGGTCCTTGATTACTACACCAAAGGTATGATCCCTTCCACACATGTACATGGGATTGAAATGCCACTGAGGGACAAAATGTATATAGACAATTTCTTTATGTTAAACAGTGTTTTTCTACCTTCTACCACCACCACCCCATATAGTTGATCTTTCTAAAGCCTACATAGTTATAAAATTTTAGGTCCTTAGCCTCATTCGTAATAGCATATATTAACATAGAAGTAGCCAGCTGTTTGTTCTACATGCCACAAATCTCTCCCCTCTCCTGTCCACCCTCCACTCAGCTGTCTAAGTGATTTTCCTAAAGCACAGTTCTGATCATGTCATGCCCCCCTACTTAATATAAAATCCTTGGGCTTTTAAAGCCCTTAATAACTCACTTCCTCCTACATTTCCACTCTTCTTATATCCCACCTTGTTCCCTGTGATCCAGTGACACAGGTTTCTTTCTGTTTCTTAAACAAGAAACTACATCTCCTAACTGAGCATTTTCATAGGTGGTCCCCCATGCCTAGAATGCTCTCCTTCCTCATCTCCACCTCCTGACTTTTCTAGCTTCCTTCAAGTTGAACTAAAAATTTCAACAACAGGAAAACTTTCTCCATTCCCTTTAATTCTAGTAACTTCTTTCTGTTAATTATTTCCAATTTATCCGCTTATTTGTATGTAGTTATTTGCATGTTGTCTCCCCCATTAGATTGTAAGCTATTTGAGAAGAGGGGCTGTCTCTTGGCTTTCTTTGTACCCTCTGTGTCTATTATAGTGCCTAGTACATAGGTGTTTAATAAATGTTGTCAGTGAATAAGTCATTTTGGCTATTATAAATGCACAATTAACTATAAAGGACGTATTGAGAAAGACATTATCTGCATCCAGAGAAAGAACTAATAGAAGAATAATAAGAATAATTATATATATGTATATATTTGTGTCTAATAAGGATCATGGGGGGAGAAAGAAAGAAATTTACATGATAATGTTGTATATTTAAAAGGAATAGTAAATTGTACATAGTAGATTTGCAGTTTCATATGCAATCATTTTATTATATTATGTTATGGAAATTCTTGTTTTATTCCATAGATTAAAAATAAAAAAAAATATAAAAAATAAATGCTTATTAACTGACTGATTAAGTTCTCCAAGTTTTCTAAGCTTATCACACTCTTTCTAAAATCCTCACTTAACTCCCTTCATAATCAGCACCCCATAGTTTGCCATGTCAATACTGTATTTCCTTTGAATCTGTTGGTGCTTTTTATTTGCTCTTGTAGTTCTTTAATTCCCAGCTTGTAGTTACCTCCTCTTCCCCACATCCCACTGCTGAAGAAAGTCGTGGAAATATGAACAATGCCCAGCTCTTTTACAAATTTAAGCTAATTTTTCTCAGTTGGGCTTTTATCACTTACTAGAAATCCTTCATTTGAAACCCTTTCATGTCCCTTAAATAGCTTACTGCTCTTTCCTCAAGCCCCCAGTTTCCACTCCTCCTTCTCAGTAGATTACCTTACTTCTTACAATTCTGACAATATTAAACCTATCTGTAATGATTTCCTTTCTGTTCCTTCTTCTACACCTCATAAACAATCATGTCTTCCCTTCTAATCTCAGAGGATGAGGTAACTCTTTCCTTTTGCAAAGCTAACCTCTGATCCACTCAATCTATAGCTTGAGTCCAGGCCCTGTAATCTCCTCCGAATGCTTTGCTTTATCATCTAATAGTTTTGTCTACAGTAGACATTCATTCAACAAACATATATTAACTATCTACTATGTATAGAACTCCATGTTAGCCTTTGGGAAAAATATACATTTTACACATGGCTCCTGTCTTCATGAAGTATGTAACAGAGAGGGGAAAAAATATCTATCTATCATCTATCTATCTACCTACCTATCTATCTATCTATCTATCTATCTATCTATCTATCTATCTATCTATCTATCTAT